>NC_092814.1:221407800-221550300 GCF_023375885.2 Dermacentor andersoni | reverse complement strand
TTTGGGCGGCGAGCTCGCAGCTGGTGAGCCGGCTCTCCCACTGCTCCGCACTCGGGGTTTTGTGTTGGTGAAATGTGTAGTTACGTTTACACTCCCAGGTTATATGGTAAAGCGTGGGGGTTGCCCCGCACCACGGGCATGTGTTCCTAAATTGTGTAGGATACATCTTGCTTAGTATATGTAAGTTAGAGAAGGTTCCCGTTTGCAGCCTCCGCCAACTAGCTGCTTCTTACTGTGTTAAGGCTTTGTGTGGCGGGGAGTATCTAATTCTATTGCCTCTGTAGTAATTCAGTAACTCTGAATAGTCGATCTCCACGGTGAAGTGCTGTCCCAGGGCGTGTGGCCGCTCGACTCGGTACGTGATCTCGCGAGCCAAGCTGTCTGCCCTTTCATTTCCTTCTATCCCCGTGTGTGCCGGAATCCAGATTAGTTTGTGGGTTGCGGTGTGTCTGAGGCGTTCTGCCTTGCGGAGGATAGCTAAGGCAGCCCTGCAGATTCTACCCTTTGTGTAGTTCCTGCATGTCACTTTTGAATCCGTTAAAATGACCATTGATTTGTCTTTTCGATAGCCCTCAGCCGCTGCCAGCGCAACAGCGACTTCCTCCGCTTCCACTATCCTGTCGCTACGTGTAGTTGCGCAGGTGATTAGCTTGCCTGCGTTGTCAACCACTACCGAAGCTGCCTTAATGTAATTTGTGTGTCTATTCCATGGATACAGTGTTGCATCCGTGAAAACCGTGTTTTCTAGCTTGGCTAAATGCCTTTCCACATAGTCGGCCCGCGCCTGCCTTCTGGCCGCGTGGAGATTTGGATCCATGTTTTTCGGAATGGGATTGACCTGCAGGGTCTTACGGATCTCGTCGGGTATATCGGCGGATCGATCGAGATGCCTCCTTGGGTCGCGACCTAACCTTGTCAGGAGCGCTCTTCCCGTAGCCGTGTCTCTGAGTCGGTGAAACTGTGTTCCAAGCTGTGCTTCTGCCAGTTCGGCGAAGGTGTTGCTAATCCCTAGCTGTAGCAGCTTGTCGTTCGGTGTGTTTCTTGGTAGGTGAAGTGCCGTCTTGTAGGCCTTCCGCAGGATTGTCTCTGCTTGTTCCGTTTCGCTCTTGATCATGGGGTGGTATGGCAGCGAGTAGATTACCCTGCTGACTATGAGGCTTCTGACGAGCTTTAGCGTGTCGTCTTCTTTCATCCCATGCCTTCGGTGGGAGACTCTGGTTATCATTCTCCCTACCTTTTCAGCCGACTTGCTGAGCAGGCTGAGTGTGTGGCTGCATTTCCTGCTTGCTTGTAGCCACATTCCCAGGACTCTTATCATGTTCCTCTCCGGGATGTGTTGCCCCTCCAGTTTCACCTCGAGTGGTGCATCAGTGGGGTATCTTCCTACCCTCAGTAGCTCAGACTTCTCTGTAGAGCAGGCTAGTCCTCTTTCCTTCACGTATCTTTCTACGCAGTTTGCTACTTGTTGAAGCTTCTCCTGTTTCTCTCCCAGGGATCCATGGTTCACCCAGACCGTGATATCGTCTGCGTACATCGCGTGCTGGATGCCCTGGATTCTGCTGAGTCTTTCTGCTAGGCCGATCATTGCCACATTAAAGAGTATGGGCGAGATGACCGAGCCTTGGGGTGTGCCTTTGCTTGGGGTGGTGAAGACATCACTCCTCAACTCCCCTAGTCCCACTGTGGCCGTTCTGTTGGTCAGGAAGTCTTTGACATAGTCATGGATTCTTCTCCCGCAGTTGGTGTTATTTAGCCCCTCCATTATAGCGGCGTGGCTGACGTTGTCAAAAGCACCTTTTATATCAAGTGCCATGACTGCGTTTTCCCCATTCTTGGGCATTCTCTCAAGGACCTCTTCTTTAAGTTGCAGAAGCAAGTCCTGCGTCGAGAGGTTCGCCCTGAAGCCGAACATGGTGTCTGGGTAGAGCCTCTTGTTTTCTAGGTGTTGCTGGATGCGTTTCGTGACGATCCTCTTGTATAGTTTTCCCAGGCAAGAAGTGAGGGAGATTGGTCTGAGATTCTCGATCTGCAGCTTCTTGCCTGGTTTGGGAATCATGACTACTACGGCATGTTTCCACTCTCCTGGTATCTTTCCTTCTTTCCAAAGCTTGTTGAGGTAGGCCGTCAGCTGATCTACTGCCTCATCGCTTAGGTTCCTTATGAGAGAGGTTGTAATTCGATCTGCTCCTGCCGCTGTGTTTTTCGTGATGGCTCTCATTGCCGCGATGACTTCCTCTCTGGTGATAGGCTTGTCCATATCTGAGTTTTCTTCTCCGAGATAATCTCCTTCATATCCCTTGGGTTCGTCAGTGCCGTAGCATTTGGTTCTGACTTCATCGAGGAGCTGCTCGTCTGTTCACTGATATTGGTGCACTAGCCTTTGAATTGCTTTGCCGCTTTCTGCTTTAGTCTTGGTAGGGTCCATTAGAGCCTTAAGAATACGCCATGTTTCAGCTGTGCTGAGTGTCCCATTCAGCGAGGTGCTGAACTGTTGCCACCCTTGCCTGGCTAGGTGTGTTGCGTACTCTTCTGCTTGGAGTGTTACCGCAGCTATTTTCTTCTGTAACTTCTTATTAAATCTCTGCCTTTTGCACCTTCTGGTGAGACCGCGTCTTGCCTCCCATAGCTTGAGTAGCCGCTTGTCTACCTCTGGTGTTTCGTCGGTTCGATCTACCTCCTTGGTATACATTTCCTGTATTTGTTTAAGTTGTTGGCACCACTCCCCTATCGAGGTGATGTTGCTCTCCAGCTGCCGGCAGTGGTGTCTAAAGGCGTCCCAATCCGTGAGGCGAGCTGTGCCGATCTTCCTCTTGACATTTTCTGTTGCGGTGCTTATTCTTATAATGTGGTGGTCACTGCCAAGGTTTTCTAGCAGGTTCTGCCATTCCACTTGCTTTGCTCCTTTGACGAAAGTTAGGTCGGGACACGTGTCTGGGCTAACGCTGTTACCCTGTCTAGTTGGTTGATTCTCATCCGTAAGGAGCTCGCATCTGATGCTCTCTGCAGCTACACAGATATTTCGCCCCTTCCTTTCGTCTTTGGGGTAGCCCCAACTCGGACTCTTAAAAATCTCCCGCTATAAATAAGGTGTTCTGCCTGGCCAGCTTGCTCGCCCCGGCGAAGAGCTTAATGAAATCTGCTTTCTTCTGCCTTGGGGGGCTGTATAGGTTCACTATGAAGGTGCTCCTGGCTTTCCTTTTCTTCTTAGGTATAACATCTGTTATTACATGTTCAATCTGTGTATCCTCAATCTCGTCATGGGCTATGGCTATAATTTTGTTGCTAACGAGGGTTGCGGTTCGTCCGCTCTCTTGGCACTTGTACCCTCGCAGCATGGGTGTGCAATTAGTTTCTTGAAGCATAATTATATCAGGTGGTGTGCCTTTGGTATAAATAACTTATTGTAGGAGTCCCTGCTTGCGCCTGAAACCCCTGCAGTTCCATTGCCATATCTCTGATTGGTTTTGTCCTGCCATGTTGCGGAGTTACTAGCATTTGTCCCTTGGGCTTCTGATCCAAATCTTCTTTCGTTATATAGCCTATCTCTGGCATCGTTAATGGTTTTCTGGGTGTTTTGACTCTTCACGTAATTACGGAAGCTCTGATCTTGCAGCGCTACCTTCTGCTGTATTTGTTGAACTTGGTTCTGCATAGCTGCCATAAAATTGCGCACTTCATCTTTGAAGCTCTGCTCTTCTGATTGTTGCTGTTGTGCGGGCTGCTCAGCCGGCGGCGGCGGCGACCTGACGGGCGAACACCCTGCCTGCCTTTGCCATTGCATCTCCCTTATTAGGTCGTCAATTCTTTTCTTAAGCTGGCGCGTCTCCTCACGGCTGAGCTCTAGCTCTCGCTTTAGCGCCTTGTTTTCCTCTATGATTCTATCGTAGTTTGCCTGCATGTTGTTGTTTTGTTTGTGGGTGTTTTCCCCCGAGTGCGGGGCTAGCGATTTGGGAGGGCCCGCTCCCCAGCTCACCTTGACTCCGCTGCTCTTCTTCTGAAGTTGCTGCTGCTGCCCCTGCCGCTGGCCCGGGCCGCCGGTCTGCTTCGCCAAGGGAGTTTAACTATTTTTCAAGCTACTCACGATGGAGATATCATGATATATATTCACTATTGCATATGTTTTGTGTGTTCACAGAAATTCGAAATTACTGACTTAGAAATTTTATGTCAGTAGTCCTTTAAGGCTATATATACTACGTGTACGAAGACATAGGCGCATGACTAAACCACAGCTGGTGTTCAGCCGGTGGTGCACCGTTCCTGGAGGTATCTTGAATATTAACGAGAGATAACGTTAACAGCTAAGTATTTGCTTACTAATAAAAATTTCGGGCTAAAATGGCCCGTGGCTAAAATGAAGGCAGAAACAATGATGCCACTGACATAAATGTTGTCGAAGTGGTGGCATATTTCTCAGACCCTGGTTATGAGTAAATTATGGAGAATTAAGTTCTATCAATATCCTTTAAATTTGTTGTCTTTTGTTTTGAATATCGGATTTTTGTAACTTAAATGTTTCCTGAACTCGAATAGAGCAATGCAGAGCGCGATACGCTGCGGCAGGGAAGCAACCTGCCTTCAGGCGGCATGTTATCTGCCCGCTACTCCATCCACTATGCGAAACTGTATTTCAGAGGGCGTGGTAATTGTGGACGACGACATTTGACGAATGTTTTTTGTTCTTATTTTTATTACCTTTCGTAATTTCTATTCCTCAGACTTTCTTTATCTCTCTCTCTCTCTCTTCTACCACGCAACGTGATTTCGTGTTTATTTTATTATCATTACGCCACCTTGTCCAGCACGCTAGCAGGGAAAGGGGGAGGAGATTCAAAAGGTGAAAATGAAGCCTCGAATTCTGAAGGAAGTCCAAGGAGAAGCGATTGAGCAGGCCATGTATGCATCGTTGAAAATCAGTCAGTCGATTAGAGTGCAGGTCCCTTTAAGGAAAATCATGGCGAGGCGTTCTGTAAGGACTCGGATACGTTCGCAGAAAGTCATGGACGAAGGCGTGTTTGTATACAACTGGTACAGAATAGTAGGGGTAATAGTCGGAGGATTTATACCACCAGGCGCGAATAGCCGGCGTAATAACCGCATTCACTAGAATCCAATGGAGCAAGACCTCTCCATCACCTGCCGTCTTGCCCATGAACAGAAAGGCCAAGAACACAATTTTCGAACATTTAGAATATCACCATCAGACATCGGTCAAGTCTTATGCTGTGTCGAAGACTGGACTTAAAGGGTCTCAAAAGCTAATTTAAAGGTTGCGAATGAAATTAAAGCATGTAGTAAAAATCAATATCGGCTTTGAGTGCGCGATGATCATGATTATCATGATGGTGATGATGAGGGTAGTGGTGAGCATGAAGATTCCAAGATCACTGCAAGCTTGCAATGTGTTTTTCCCAGGCGCGGGGTGATCATAGGAGACAATCACAGTGATTTATATATAAATCTGCCAAAGAACTGACATAACCTCAACCATCCGTTCTTTAATTGCTGCGACATTTATTTCATTTGTTGATTTACGAACCAATTTTTTTCCTTATTCCTGTTTGTAGTTGATCGTATAGGTAGTGGCTTGTTTTCATATATTGCCGGATTTATTTATATGGACCTATAGGAAATATGAGCTGATAGTGCTATATGAAGAAGACAAAATCTAAGTGGACGTGACTAAAAGGGAGGCAGAAGCAATGATGCCACTCACATAAATGTTGTCGAAGAGATCGCGTAATATTTCTCAGACCCTGGTTATGAGAAAATTATGGAGAATTCAGTTCTATCAATATTCTTTAAAGTTGTTGTCTTTTGTTTTCAATATCGGATTTCTATCACTTAAATGATTCCTGAACTCGAATAGAGCAATGCAGAGCGCGATAGGCTGCGGCAATGAGGCAACCTGCCTTTAGGTGGCATGTCTACACGTTGTGGCAATGTGGCCTAACTGATCCATTTTACCGACTTGACAACAAGAAATGATTTTCCGCTGTTTTTAGCTGCTTTTTATTTTGTGGCACGCGGAAATGGTGGGCGGGATAATCGGCTAGGCAGAAAAACCGCACACGCGGTGTGTGGTGGCCTTGGTTCAGAAAGCGTAATATCAATATAGCAATCGGCACATGTGTGACTACACAATAATTATCCACGGGGCAGATGTGAAAACTTCACATCTACGAAATCCAACTAACTTCGGTCCTGACATTGCCTCGTAATTTTTACCGCTGATCCCATAACGCCCAGATGGTATAGCGAGAAAACAATAAGATGACCTATATTAGAAGGCGAACTCAAAAATATTCAGCATTAAGTAAGTGCTCACGCCTGTGACCGCCCTCGGTGCAGAGAATGCACATTTTATTTGAGCGGCGCGCGCAGGAAGGAAAGGCGAGTGTGCGCTCTTGTTTTCTATTAACCGTTCCAATCGCGTATATTTTGGAATCTGCAGTGGAACGTTCCGAGGAATTTCCATGAGTAAATGATGACCACATAGCAAACATGAAACAAGCGCCAATACGAAAGACTTGGTCTTTCGAACCACGAAAACGCCACTGCGCGTAATGCGCCTAAGTCTTCTTCATGATCTTTCAGTCATAGGGAGAGAAAAAATGCGCAGCCGACTTTGACTTCTGCACTTCCCGCGAAAAGGCATTAGCGAGGCCGTTACCAGTTCTCGGAGGCTAGCGCCTTAATGCGCTTCTGAGCCGTCATGACGTTCCTCGGAAGCGGCCGCCAGCATCCGCCGTGGGTCGCCGATAAGCCCGCGATATATTCCACGCACTCTTTAAGTCGCGCACCATGCTTCCTTTTACCGCCAAATTTAAATAGAAATTTATTCCTCAATGCAATTCCCACGCTACGAGGGTGTCTAAAGCTGCTTCTTGCTTTTCAGAATGTCCTGTTTCTCCCCTTTTTTGGTGAAAATAAAATCCTTGCAAGCACTTGCAGACTATATTTATTGTAGAAAAAAAAAGATGGAGAAAAAGCGAGCGACTTGGTAATTCGTTTCGGCTAATTACGCCGGGAATTATCTATTAGCGAACAGCGCTCCGAACTTTTAAAAGTAACCTTTGTGGCGGTGCCAGGCATTTCAAGAGCGGTGAAAGCAGAAGCCCAGCGGTCTGCCTCAATATATGAGGAGTTATCAACGAGATTAGCGGGTGCAGCTGGGCTGAAGTGGAAGCTGCAATGGAATTTCCGCGATTTGCGACGAGAAAGAAGCAAGCGCGATCTAGTGACAGTAGATGCAGTAAAACTAACTACTGTATATGTCAGCGCTATACTAAATAAATAAATTGTGCCTGAAGAATTTCGCGCAGAGAAATGCACGATGATGATATAAAAAAAATATGAAAGGAATATAATGTGTAGATGCTGAGTTAAGAAAATCAACACAGTTGAGACAGACATATGACAGCACGGCATCTTTTCTGAATACACTGAGACTGAGAAGGTATTTCGAAAGGGTAGCATATTAAATAGGCTTACGCTGACTATAAATTAATGCATGAGTGCGCACAGGTATCGGGGTGCTGACAGGCATTTCGAGATCAATCTGTGTCGCACACAAGACAGCTGTCACATTGTATAAGCATCCTCGTCTTCACAGGCTTGTATAAACCACCCATAAACAATGTCATCTTCCATTTTCGATATAGTGCCCAGAAACCCAAACCGTCACGCCCCGTCTGCTCCGAAAAGAAGGAAAAGGAATTTCCAGGTACGCTAGTGGCTACAGAAGACAGGGAAAGTTGCTATACGGATGTACAATATGGTTAACACGAGGACGAAGGGGTTTGTGTGGTGTGCTCGCCTTCGATCGTGCTCGTTTTCGCCGCACTCTCAGTTTAAACTATGGCTAGCTGCAGGTAAGGCATGCCCCAAATGAAGAGAATATTTGCGCTAACCTACGACGGGGAGCGTAGCGCTTCAATTTCTTTTTGTGAACCCACACGCAGAATACCGCGCAGAGGCGTCTTCAAGACAGCTCTCCGTTAAAATGGGCCCACACCACCGCACTGTCGCAGTGGCTCTTTCGACTACTTCGGCTGCTTTTCGAGTCTGAAAAAAAAATCTACCATATAAATTAATACCTTTAGGCTAGAGAGCAATAACACTCCTCCTCTGGTTATCAGATCACTGCTGTTTAGGGAAGCCTGTCGACAGCGGAGGGCTACGAGATGCAGGAGCTGCGAGATTAGGGGTCGAGAGGTGCGGGGAGGGGAGGTGTTGCGATTCGTAAAGTAGACAAATGGCGTACACTGCACTTAGATAATTGAATCACTGAAGTCGCATCTTCTGTTAAGTGCTTTCGTGCGATATTTGAGCGAAATGTGACGCGATGTAATTTCTTTTACTTCAAACACTTCAAAAAAGCTACAAAATTTACTACGATTACATCACTGCAAATGAATCATACGACCAGCCGTACATCACTTGTAACAAGAACCAGAGCACTTAATTCACTAATTTAACTGATTATATTAATTAGCTTCTTATAGTTACAAACGTTACGGCTCACATTTATATAGGAAAGTTCCAGGGAATCATCCCAAAAGTTTAGTTCCGTGTTTGTAGATTTCAAAACGGCAAGGTAGGTTGAAATAACTGGCCGTCAAATTATTCATTCACATCGCCTATTTACGCACGCGACACCGCGAAGCGCGGCTCTCTGTCGAGCGCCTCTGTGACGTGCAAGTGCGGCGCGCAGCTGCCGTCGCCGCTTCCCTCTTCCCACGAGCTGGTTCCGGTTGGCGCACTACGCAACTCCCGACTGGACGCATAGTCGGCATAGTCGCTGCAGCGGCACGGGCGAGACAGGCCACTTTGTGGCGCTGTAGGCTGAAGCTTTATTTTGCACCGTCCTACTACGTCACGGTAGGGTTGCAGGTTGAGGCGCGCTTCGTACGGCCGCACGCATAAACAGGTAGAGTGAAAGAATAAATTCGAGTCAGCTATTTCGGTGCACATGACCATTTTGATACGTATAAACTTGAAATTAGACTTTGATGACGATTCTATCCAATCTTTAGTATGGACATGTGCGCTAAAGTAGGTAATTAAGAAGCTAGTTTACGTACTTAGATTAATTAGGCATTGCATTGATTTCGTATTTCACGCAAATGATGCCCACCTAGACAGACAATTCATCGGCGGTGACGTAACTTATGTAAATTTTGTAGGACATAAAAAACAGTGTTCAAAGCAAAAACAAAAAATACTGCATATACGGTCGCGTGATCGCTAATTTATCTTACGTTACAGGAGTTCTTTGAAGACTACGATTTTCCTTATTGAGCAGTCTTAAGCTTATGATGTATAATACTCTGTTCCCGTCATACGTTAATTACTATCGCCTAGTTTTGGGGCAGAAGAAGTCTAGATAGCATAAGTAGACTTCACAGGCTATAAAAATGAGCTTTCTACAGTTATAAACGCTCCATATGACAGCCAATCCATTCCTTTTTTTCAAAAACATACAAATAAAATAAATTGTACTGTAATTTCTGATCTGTTTGGGAATGTTTCTAATTAAACGTTACGAAATGTGTGTCAAACAAAACCACCACATCCTTAGCGTGATATTAAATTTGACTCTCAAAGTGTTCACGACACGACATTTGTACACGTGGGGAAATTCTACGGAAGCGCACGAGCTATAGGACGCAGCGCATGGGGCATTTTCTTCCATCCTTTAAGTCTGAACTTATTCAATATTCCGTAATAACAGTACGTTTGCTTTGAAGACGTCCTTTTGTCGTTTGAGAATATTGTTGCTTCGTTGTGTTGCTTTACTGATGTTCTTATATTACGTTTCCTACGATGTTTCTTTTTCACGTTGTAAATAACTGAACACCAAGGTGATCACCTCATCACGTGATACAAGCGGCCTGTATACGACAGTCGCGCACAGCCCCGTATATGGAGTTACGCAGGGGCCCAACCAAGCCAACCCGGGGCTTTTTTTGTTTTTTTTTTACCTTGGACCTCAACACCATTGATGCCGAAATAATTTAATTGAAATCGCAATGTGCCTTACAGTGTAAGTGCGTGGCCAGCCGTTCTCCGGGCGGGCCTGCCGCTCTCTCTCGCAGGCCTAGCGCTCGGCGCCCAGTCGCGGTCGTTCAGCGCGCGAGCCTCGCACATTAGGGAATTGCCTCGCCCTCATCAAAGCCCCGTTTCGGGGCCTCCGAGAAGGGACGCCGAGCAGGCGGCGGCCTCCCAGCAGGCTGCCGCGCAGGACCTTCCTCTGTGCAGCATCCAATATCTTGATGGAGAGCGCGAGAAGGCGCATACGCGCCGCATTTCCCCCGTTCGAGGCCTCGTTGGGGCTTCGCTGCATTTTCCTCCTCTTCTTCCTTTGAAGCGACATTCAGGGCATGATGGTGCCCGTACAGGCGTCGTTTGTATGCAAATACCAGCCCTGACGCACCTTCCCTAAACACATTTTACATCCCTGCATTTTATTTTGTGCCCCCTAGACTGACTGTACTCACGGGCGGCCGTCTCTAGCGCCTTGTTTTCGCTTGTTCTCCCATTCTTTTTCCCCGTGAAAGAAGGAGAATACCGAACGCGGTTGCTCAGTGTCTTTCTATCCCGGCATCCTTCCCATCGGGATCAACGGAAAAGACTGGGCCATATGAAACCACCTCAGCCCGCATTACCGTTTCTTCCAGGACAATCTGACTGAAGAGAGCACACAAAGATGAAACCACCTTCATTCCCAGTGCAGGAAGTATAACTGCCATGTAGTATTTGTACGCTTAGTCCTTTGTACCGCTGCGAAACGGACGAGCCATACGGATGATCGCTTCCGCGCACACTGCGCGCGCGTTTTATACGCGAACAGTGACTTCAAGTATAAAGCTTATTCTTAATGACAAAAAAAAACAAGAAACAAACCATTGGGAAAGAAATACAGAAGCAGACATACTGGTTATGGCCACCGGTAGGGACTCAGCACCCTCCTTCGTAAAAGCGAATGTCAATAAATAAATACAAGAGAAGAAGACAGAAAGCAAACAGAAAGAAATGGAAAAGAAAGACAGAAAATACAAACTTTCTGAGAACAGCTAGAAGAGATCACAACCGCCTGGACAGTATGAACGGGTCAAAAGCAAGAATGGTACTTTCATCGCAAGACTGGAACGGTCAAGAATGCTAAACACTGTAAAGAAACCAGCGAAATGAGCTACAAAACATTACCAAGCTTCAGCGATTCATCTGGCTCGTTTACAGCGCTGTCACAGTGGACGCAGCCATCTTCTCAAGAACAACTTTTCTGCGACGCACACAACACGCGTCCTCCTTCGCTACAGTATTGCCTGTTACGTGGCCTATGAAATACATTTACAGACGTCCCAGATCTCCGAGTCTGAACGAGGCGCAAGATCTTGCACAAGTTACTCAATAGTGCTGCGATTACTCTCACGTCAGCCAGAATGTCGGTTCTTGGCGCGCAGAACTCTCACTATCTTCGTTTCCACACGCACCAACGTCCGGCGATAGGAGCCACTGAAGTCCAAGTGAAACCCTGAACTGCGTATACCCGCACTTTAAAGAAAGACGCTCACGCGGAGCAATTTCCACCAATGCTTTGCAAGGCTATAATCTGCCTGTAGCTGACATCTTCGTTCTGTTTCTGCTCCGCAATGGTTAGCGCATCCGGCTCCCAAGTACATGTACACATTGCCACAGGAAACATGAGTTTCAATTGAACTGGCGGTGGTGTGCAAATATCTGTTCTAGGCGCGCAAGCCCTCATATGGTTACCCTCCACGTGTTTTGCCGGCGTTCGTATATGTAACGCCTAATGTGTGGCAACAACTTATGTTGAACGCGTATTGAGCAACAGAAAGCTGTATCGAGAGTTTTTCATGTCGCTCTGCAATTTTCTCATTGGCACTTTTCATCTAACTATATTATATCAGAAGTTGATCAATTAATAAAACTAATTATGTAATTAGGTGGAACGCAAAACATCTGAGTATCTCCAAGCGACGGCAAACTACATTATTTTGGTTCTCTTCAGCTACGTGGCATTTGCATATTTTTAATGTTTGGCTCAAGTTACGCGGGACACCCGGTATATATACAGCGTTATTCCTTTCGGCCCCAAGTCGATTAGGCAAGTCCGAAGATCCAGGAAACACTAATTTCATAGTCAATGGAGGTAGGTTGATGCGTAATATATAGAGCTGATCAAGAAAACGCTGGAGGATTGGTGGCTCTGTGCGAAGGAATAGCTCTGCCAGGTCACGAGGGTAATTCATAATTTACGCCCTCTTTATGGCAAGGTAACACCTGTCTCCACCCCGATAAAAAGTAACTAGGAGTTTTTGGGTACCAAATGGCGCCGTATACGACCTGCTCACGGTGCATATAAACCGATATTATGGCCAGTTTCAGTACCTCACCAATGTCGCACAGGACGCCGGTAGCGGCAGTTTTTAACGTACATGGATGTCAACTGTATGGTTGGAAACACGTAGATCCATATTTACCTTTCGACATTAGCCTACTCCGACAAACCGGATTAGTCCTTGGGAGATGTAAGAAGATTGTACCCACACACCTCCATCAAACACTCTCGGAATCACTGCTCCGCCTCCCAGTCAGGGAAACAAGACAAGAAAATAAAGCCAAAAATGTGATCCATTGGCAAGACCCACAACAGAGCTGACCTCGGTATTTAACTCAAGGTTGCCTTAAACTTATACAAAGTGGAAAACTATTGGCTTCATGGCCGGAAAGGTACTGACAGGAAAGGTACGCATGCTTTTGGAGCTCTGGTTATGGTGATCTCGCGAGGCATGCCACTGGGTCTCAGAGGCCATCATCCGAGTGCGGCAGCGCATTAACGAATGCACCAGAACATCGGCTTATGAGGTGTGCTGGCCTATCCGAACCCACTCGGGCAGTGCCGTGTGTAGCATTTCTTCTCTATTATCCATAACATCTGCTCAGGACACGCTAAGCCGCTTCCTGTAAGACCATTATATATGCTTAGGCGCATTGTTTGACAACATACGCGCCGGCTCCTTTCCTTCTTTAGGTATGCGTGCATTAGCTACTAATAGCTCGTCCGCAGCTTTGCCACGTTCATTCGCCCTAGTCTGCCACTTCTGGCGCGTGCCAAGTCGGTGGGAGCGTCAACTTCTGATATCTTGCCTGTACATCTTTTTCCGCTGCCGATCTGCCACGTCTCGTGCGTGTGCAGATTATCTTCAGCGATTGCGCTATAATTAGCGACCAGGTAGTATACTTACAATGAACCTGTCAAACTCCGACAGTTAAAAAAAATTGACAGGCACTCATAAGCCAAAGGGGATGAAAGCGAAAGCTTGGGCGCTCAAGAGTTATTCATTAAATTACTTGACATTCTCATTCGAAAGCGTTGTTACCTCTTATTACTTGTTGTCACCCACCAAAGGTCGGGCGTTCGAGTGCTTTAATTGACGCTACCTTAATGAACTTTGCCTTAATCAACTTCGCCCCTAATTAACACCAAAGGTCGTGGGTTCGACTCCTACCGAAGCTCATGGGTTCTAGTGTCTGAATTAACTCTCTCTTAATACGAGCAGTAACACGAGCGCGAGGGGCAGTATGGCAACGCTGGGACGATGAGCTGCATCGGAGTCAGCTGTGGGAGAAGACGACGAGAGCGCGAGCAGTGGAACGAGCGCTTCTCCGCGCGAGGCGGGCTCGCATGACTTTCTGTACCCCACGTCGTGTTTTAAAGGCCACCGTCTCGCGTGGCATTTAAGGGTTTCTCCTTGAAAAAAAAAATATTAATTCTGGGGTTTTACTTGCGAGAACCATGATTCTGAGGCCCACCCTAATCGGGGACTTCGGCTTAATTTTGACCACCTGGCGTTCTTTAACATGTACCTTCCGGCAGTTTTTTGTCGGTTTCATCTCGAGCGCTCGAGTTATCTATCGTGCACCATACCACGACGGCCAGCCGTGCACATCGTGCGACCTTGGTGCACGCGCACTGAGCCGCGCTCTTCCTTCGCTCCACCTGCATTCGCGTTGCGCTGCGTGCGCTTTCTGCGACATTGGCGAAAAGTAAATACGCCGAAAAATATATTGCCCAGAATAGAAGCCACTTCAATAGGGCCACCTTCCTGACAGAATAAATGAAAGTCAGACTAGTTAGTATTGATTCATTATTAACTTTTTTTCTCATGATTTACCACCCATGCTAAAAAATAATACTCGTCACTTTTGGCGTGTAGTGAACCCTGCAATTTCCACTGACATCATTCTTACTGATTCTTTTGGTGTTCCCGTCCCCGATTCAGATTGCGCTCGACTTCTTAATGATACGTTTGTAACAATTTTCACTCATGAAGACGTTAACTCATTGCCAACTTTAAAGACATTAGTGGGAATCACAATGCATGAGGTAGACATCAGTGAGGCTGGTGTTTTATCTCTACTGACCAATCTTAAAATGTCATCTAGTGCCGACCATCTAGGTTTCAACAAAAAAAAATTTAAAGAATACATCACATAGTACTTGTCCTATGTTAACAGCTCTATTTTCCCAGTCACTATCAACTGGTGGTATTCCTAATGACTGGCGCATTGCTAAAATTATACCCATTTTCAAATCAGGTGATCGTGCTTCTCCCCTTAATTATCATCCCATCTCCTTAACCAGCACTATTTGTAAATTACTTGAACATATCATACACAGTCAAGTCATCAACTTCCTTGAAGACCATAACATTATTTTTAAGCATCAGCACGGTTTTCGCAAGGGCTACTCATGCGACACACAACTTGCCGGATTTATTAACGACATACACGCACTAATAGACGCCGGGTTCCAAGTTGACGCAATATTTTTAGATTTTTCTAAGGCATTTGACCGTGTTCCACACCATAGGTTGTTACTTAAACTTTCACAGCTTAACATTCACCCTACTATAATTGCATGGATCGCCGATTTTCTCTAATCTAGAATTCAGTTTACATCAGTTAACAATTCCAACTCATGTTATGCTGATGTTACGTCTGGAGTCCCACAAGGCAGCGTACTTGGTCCTTTACTCTTTCTAATTTATATTAATGATTTACCCAGTTGCGTGTCATCTAAAATCAGACTATTTGCAGACAATTGTGTAGTTTACCGATGTGTAACAAGTAGCACTGATAGCCACCTACTACAAACTGACCTGGACGCAATAAGTGCATGGTGTTCTAATTGGTTAATGCCATTAAATATTTCCAAATCTAAACTCATGTCTTTCACCAATAGGCCACGAATTCTAACCACCTACTCCCTTGATAACAACCCTGTGGAACTCGCAACTACTTACAAGTAACTTGGCATCAATCTTCAGTCAAACTTATCATGGAATAATCATATTAATCTTACCCTTGCCTCTTCAAATCGTACTCTCGGACTTATTAAACAGAACTTAAAAGAAGCCCCAATGCATGTTAAAAAACTAGCATACACAACATTAATCCGTCCTAAACTAGAATACGCGTCTGCCATCTGGGAT
This sequence comes from Dermacentor andersoni, assembly GCF_023375885.2. Taxonomy (NCBI): domain Eukaryota; kingdom Metazoa; phylum Arthropoda; class Arachnida; order Ixodida; family Ixodidae; genus Dermacentor; species Dermacentor andersoni. The sequence goes on along the minus strand of NC_092814.1, from coordinate 221,534,776 downwards.
CCCGAACAAACTTATATCATCAGTAACATCGAAGCCTTGCAGAACCGTGCTGCGCGATTTATATGTTCAGATTACTCACGTTACACCAGCGTCACCTCATTAAAGAATAAAGCTGACTTGGACAACTTAGCACTTCGCCGTAAAATTTCTCGCCTAACACTTTTCCATAAGCTTTATCACCATCCATCACTTCACGACGATTTCTTTCAGTCACCAACAGTTATTTTTCCACGCCGTGACCATCCATACAAAGTCAAACGCATTAACTGCCAGTCATCCCATTATGCATATTCGTTCTTACCACGCACAATAACTGAATGGAACGCCTTACCATCAGTCATTGCCACGGAACCAGACTTGACTAAGTTTAAACATTTAATTCGCTCACGACTTGTCGACTAATCGTATTATTATTCTTTTTTGGGACTTTTACAGTGTTTTCGATGTTTGTTGGTGTTTTTCATTGCAGTTGCCTTATGTTCTCCTAATATGTACTATTGTTTTCTCTGTAATGATTGTGACCTAATTATCTTGTATATTACGTATGTTTCACTGTATTATTACTTCTGTTACACTCTCTTGTTTTTAGTATGTACTAACTATGACCAGTGCTTGTGATTGCCCCCCCCCCCCATGTAATACCCTCGTAATGAGGGCCTTTGGGGGTATTTTGAATAAATAAATAAATAAATAAATAAATAAATAAATAAATAAATAAACTACACCTCGACAGGAATACAACATACAGAAGTGAAGTCATTCACACATACAGAGCTGGCTATCCACAAAGTTTTATTTGACTGAAGAAAAAATGGCAAAATAGTACGCATGTTTGGGTTTGCCCTTTTCAGAATATTGCCCCTGGGTTCAAGCGTGTTACGCAACCATTCTCCTCCTTCCCCTCTGTTTTCCTTTTTGCGCACATGCGCCCTCCTACACGGAAAATACAAGAATAAATATAAAGAAACAACAAGAACAATCTGAAGTTCAATGCGTTGAGCTGAGGAGGTCCGCGCTCTGTATGTTCCCTTCGTTTTTCTCCGTTGTCTCCCTGTCATGCTGCTGTTAATAATAGGAAAAGGCCGCCTTGCCGAGGGCTCGCTTACTGAACGTGTCTTGCATGGTCGGTTGACCACTAGAAGGCGCTGCGGACAGCGCGAGGCTGTTGCTGCCTGCAAGCCGCATTCTTATTCACCTTTCAGGAGAGCCTTCTAGCTATGTACAGAAGTTTGCGAAAGTTCTTCAGGTGACACTGGGAATTTTCTCATACGCTTTTTCCAGTAGTATCAAGTGGATGACATGGGACTACCTAAACGTATTAAGAAGTACAAAGTTCGTAAGATGCTCTCGCAGTAATAGAGTTAAATAAATAAAAAGGACCCGAATGTAGTGCTTATTTTTGCTGTGCCATATCTACGGACTGTACCTGCGCATTAGTGTTCCTTTTCGTGTCGTCGTTAAAAAGAGGGGGAAAAAAAGTCACACATTCCCGAAAGGAAAATGTCTGGTCGGATATAGCAGAAGTCTAGGCGAGTACACCAACGACATGCCGCCGCTTTTCGGCTCTAGGCCCACAAACAGTCTGTGTGACATTAGTCATGGGGAAGGTAGAGAAGCTTCAGCAGATTATTTTAGCATGCAGCCGTGCGTGATCCGCTATGACGATCCGCAGCCGTACGTTTCCACCGGAGTGCAAACATTTGCCCAGACGCATGCAAACGTAGTCCGTAGGAGGCTGGCATATCACGGAAGTTTATCGGATGTCACGATATGTTAAAACAGTCCAATAATAAGAAGGGTGGAGAAGCTGTCCAAAGAGTGAGTCTGCGACCGGCTGCTTCCCACTCAGCTTAGAGGAGAATAAATATACCATTAGGAAAGGCAGGGAACACGAGATGGAACGTGCACGGTATAATTGACTAATGCTCGCACAATGAGATTCGAATTCGGCATCCTGCTTATTAGCTGTGTGATAAACGGGCTGCCAGCGACATGACCAACCTGTAGAACAGCTTAGTGTTTCCCGCTCTCACTAGCCAGCAGAAGCAAGAGTAAGCGTCCTACGCCGGTCCAGCATCGCCCAGAGGAGCAGAGCAGCACGCGGCGGCAACGCTGCGACGTGGCTTAGTTTCCCCTGGGGAGCCACTTGCGTTCAGTATTCATTGCCATTGTCATGATACGGCACAGTATGCGAGCAACCTTGTGTGGGAGGGTGTTTGTTAGAACGCGCGTACCGCCTTAGCCCAATTGCAGGTTAGACGAAAAAGTTCCCTCCAGCTGTGGCAGTCGCGTGAGCGCAGTGAACGTTCGACGAAAGCGTATTACTCTGCCGTTGGGATTTCGTTCCGTAGGGATCACTGAAAACGATGTATCACCTTGTAGCTCGAGAAGAAACTGTTGTGTCTGAGCTGCACTGTCCTGGCATGGTGAAATACAGGACAACCGATATACACTGACGTGTGGTTCTAAACTCAATAATACTGTAATTAGCGGGGGAAAAATTCATGAGCCATTCCACTCTGTGAAGGAGGATGACCAGCGAAATTGTTTAGTGCACGACAGAGAGGTGACCCAGAATATTGAACAAAGGTACGGACATACTTATTGTCCTAGTCTGTGGTCACCGTGACAATACACGTACACACACACGTTCGCGTATCACCTATGTTATTAAATGTGTCCATCACGTAATACAATTAATGGCTCATACCCCCGTAAACGCGGCCTCCCCATTACGACGACAGAAGTGAAATTGTACGCTAGAATTATGAGCGGCAACGGAGCTGCAGCTGTGGAATACGACGACGGAGCCAGTGATGATAATCATAGTTTTTTGCACAACGGAGCCAACTGTGGAAGACGACGACGACTACGAACGCGCGGGCAGTGGCACTAGCGCGTTTGCGCGGTTGGCGCCAAGAATATTTTGACAGTCCTCTTTTGAAAAAGTTGTGCAAAACATTTTTTTCTTCAAAACCATCTCTTCTTACCCTTGTCCCTGTGACCTCCTTGGGCCCCACGTCTGACAAGGGCAGTTCAAGGGCGCGTTACAGGTGCCCGAGCCCATAGGGGTATGTCCCATTGAGCTTGGACCATTTCTGTACCATCACCAGGATCCGTCCACATGATGATTTGTTTTGTTTTTTTCAACATCTCGGAGAATTTTTTTTTTCCAGAATCTAGCCTTACACAGCTTCGCTGTAAAAGAAACAGGGACAGCTTCTACTGTCCATTAGAAGAGTCCAATATCGTCACTTTTCATTGCAGTTTTTCAACGCATAGCATGCAGGCCACACATAGAAGTCCATTTTTGCATACGTTGAATGCGCCAGCTATGTGAAACGCGTTAGGCGCCGAAGAATACATCGTGAAGACCGATCGATACAGTTCATTCCTTGGGAACGGCAACACATTGAGCGCAGAAATGGGCAGACGTAACCACCGTTCTTTAGAATGTCCTGGAAGTTGCTTCCTAAAGGAAAAAAAAAAGACCTGCACCGCCGATCGTGCAAAGCGCTCCGATGTTCAATAGTTCCTTGTACCGTTCCTACATAAGAGCAGCCTGCAAAATACCTAACAACTGCAGTTTGATTTTCTAAGCATTTCCTCCATGTCTTTATCCCCCTCTGATTTTTTTAGACGAACGACTTCTTTCCACTGTCTTTGGTGGTGGCTCGTAAAAAAAAAAAAAAAGAATAATAGCTGATGCGCCAGGTTGGGTTTTTTGTTTTTTATGTTTGCATGGTGCAATTGTCTGAGTAACTGGCATTTTTCTTTTATTTCTTTCGCTTTTTCTTCCTTTATTCTTTGTTTTTTTATTATTTTTCAAGGACGCCAGTGTAGCGATCGTTGCAGTTTCCAGTGTGGACTCTTAGAGGACGTGCTTGTGCTGCAAGTTTTCGCTGCACCTTTACAACGCGCTGTGAACAGATTGTTAACGTGAGAACGGCTACTCAGCTTTAGCCGCGTGTTCTCTACTGCCGCTTGCCCACACTGAAGAGATATCTCGCTCAGTTTATCCGGTGCCGATCTGGTGGTGGATCAGATGCAGGGTTAAAGCGTTGCTCCAGTACGGTTGAATATTTTCCATTTGCCCGTTCTCATGTTTAAAGCTTTACACCTTAGTGCAAAAGTTTAGACGGCATTCTATTGCGTATATGAAGGCTTCGTTTTATTTTATTTTACTTCAGACATACTGCCAATCCCAACGGGAATTTTAGCAGGAAGGGCATACATATATTAAGCATATTACACAAGTATAAAATGGCTGAACACGTCACAATCGCAGTTTGGAGTAATTACAAAAGGGTTTTGTTGCACGTACAATAATTTCACAAGTACATATGGTATTACGTGTATAATGGATGAAGCATTATTAAAGGAGTTACAAAGTGCGCACTATGATAAAAAATTAATTAAAAGTTAATTAGAATACGCACGTAGTGAACGAATAGGTCGTACAGGATTTAATCAACGCCTTTATATAAAGCAAAAGGTAAGGTTCGAACTTTACAAGTAGTTTATGTTTGGGAAACACGTAGGTAGTTTTCAAGTAATGACAGAAAATTATCTTGATTATTGCAAGCAGTTATCTAGGCAGGCTATTCTATTCCCTTATCGCCTGTGGAAAAAAGGAAAACTTAAAGCAGTTAGTTTTGAACCGGTATTCCTGAAGAAATTGGGGGTGTTTATGACGTGAGGGTCCAGTTCTCAGTCAGATAGGCATTTGGTGCTATCAATACGAAGCACATTGCGGAACAGTTGAAGCATCATTTTCTGGCGTGCGAGTTGGGCGCGGTTAGGGAGGGTTAGTATTCCAGCTTTATCCATTAGTACGGAGGAGGAGTCAGATATGCGGTATTTGTTAAAAATAAACCTTACTGCTTTTCTTTGCCCATTATCTAGTTGATTAATCAAGTTATTTGTGGATGGGAACCAAACGACGTAAGCGTACTCGAGTACTGGTCTAACGAAGCTTTGTTGGGTGCAGTGCTGAATTGAGGCGCCTTTTCAGGAAAAACAGCCATTGTATTGCAGATGACGTTACACCATTTACGTGTGCCTCCCACCTCAGGTCATCTGATATGATTAGTCCAACATACTTGTGTTATTTAACTGGGGTTAGTCGGGTGTGGCCGAGTGTGTAAGAAACGTCTGATATAATGTTTTTCCTGGTTATTCTAAGCAAAGCAAATTTACCTATATTTATTGTCATACTACAATACTGATTTTAGATCGTTTTCGAGGGTTAGGCGGTCATTGCGACAGTTAATTTCTTTATATACTGTGCAATCGTCGGCAAAAAGCCTAATGTTAGTCTTGATAGATGCGGGTAGATCATTAATAAAGATAAGAAATAAAATTGGAGCCAAGACACTACCCTGAGGCACACCTGATGTAACTTGGGTTATATCAGATTTTAGGTAATTAATTTGGACAAACTGTGTACGGTTTATTAGGTAAGCACTGATCTAGTCACTCATTGCTCCTTTATCTAATATTGATTCAATTTTTATAGTTAGTTTTATGGTGTACCCGATCAAATGCTTTGGAGAAGTCAAGTAGAATTGTATATATATCTGCTTTTGGTTGTCAAAGGCTTAATCGTGACACTTCGTGTAATAATTCGGTTAATTTACTTATTGTAGAAAAGCCTTTGCGGAAACCATCCATGCTAGAATGGTGATAGAAAGAGTTTGTCTTCGATGCAGGTAGTAATGTGTTTAAGGATGATGTGCTCAAGCAACCTGCATATTGTACTGGTTAGTGAAATAGGATGGAAATAGGAAGCCTCAGTTTTGTCACGTTCTTTGTGAATTGTGATTACCTTAGCAATTTTCCATTCGCTTGGGAGAGAACATGTTGTTAATAATTTGTTAAATATTAGGAATAAATATTTCGCGATCGATTCAGCATACCACCTTAAGAAATCGTTTGGTATGTCGTCACGTCCAGCTTTCTTTTTGCAGTCTATTTTTAACAATAAATTAAGGATTCCTGCCTCGTTTAGGGAGATGGCATCTATTCCATCCGAACTATGGAAGTGAACATGTAGTGGGATCATGTCGTCATTAGTGAAAATAGATTTAAATAGTTATTCATTAAGTTTGCTTTTTCTTTACTTTCTTCTCGAGACATAATAGTGTCATTTTGGCTTTTAGGGCTAAAATAATTCCAAAATTTTGTGGTTAATTTTTAAGGAAATTTCAAAGCGTATTAGAGAGATAGATGATCGTGCGGCATTTATTTTTTATTTCAAAGAGGTGATTGCTGCAGTAAGGAGGTTACAACGCAGTCAGATTGATTGCCCAGTTGTGCGCAGCATTACTGACTCTGCAAACGAAATTACATCACGTGGGGTATCTCTTGTTGCTCAATGGACACCTTCACACGTAAGAATCGCCGGAAATGCAGAGGCTGATCGATTGGCTTCAACTCGCGCTCTAACAACTGTGTCTGCCCTGAAATTTAGTGCAAGCTTGATGATGCTCGTCAGCTGGTTCGTCGACACCTACTGAAGCAGCATCCAGACCAACGCGTCGTAAATGAAACGTTTCCACCCCGTGAGCGCGGTCGAGGCTTGCGTCGTCGCGCTAGAGCGCAACTACTCAAGCTGAGGGTTGGCTGCGTGAATGTGCGCGAACATTCATAGAGACAAGGACGTGCGTCCAGTCCATCGAGTACGTCTTGCGGTAGCTGCGACACATTTCAGCATCTGATATTTGAGTGTCCCGCTTTCAGTGCGCAGCGCATGTCGCTAGTGAGAGACTATCTCCTTGGCCTGCGGGTGATGTACTACACTCGACGAATGTTTGTACCCCAGTGGTTGTGCGTCTCGACGTGATGAGGCTCATGGCGCTCTGCTTACTTTTCTAGAGTTAACTTAGGGTCACGTTTGTAGTGTCGATACTATTTCTTCTGTTGACCATTCTGTAGTTGCGTGACCTTCAGTGACCGGTCCTACTGTGCGTTCTACTTTGTTCTCTTAGATTTGTCCTGTTGCTCTTTCCTTCCTCTTTCCTCCCCTCCTTCCTATCTTCCATTTCTTTACTGCTGTCACCTCCCTTCTGAAGAGTAGGCAGGCGTTGTGCCCCTTCCGGTGGCAGTCGCCAGCCTGCTCCTCGCTTTCCTTTCCCGTTAAATGTATACATGTCTTCAAAACAAATAATAATAATAATAATAATAATAATAATAATAATAATAGCGCATTAGAGAGATAGAATGATTTTGCGGCCTTTATTTCCGGTTTCATAGAAGTGATTGCTGAAGTAGGGGATAAGCGTGTTTGGAAGTTAGGTTATTTTTTAAAAGAATTTCCTGAGTCGTTTTATTTTATGTTTGGCGTGTATTATTTCGCAGTTTATCCAAGTGTGCTTTTTTGCTTGTTTTATTTTAGTAGGGATGTAACTTTTGACACAAAAGAATACGATGTTTTTAAATCTCCGCCAGAGCAACCCAATGTCTAAACCAGGTTTGTTGGCCCCAAGCTGCTCAAAAGAACAAAATTCACAGGAAAGGTCAGTGATAATGCTAGAATAATCGGCATTTTTAAAATCAGCTCAAGTAACAAGTGATTTGAAAACTGCTATACATTCGTGAACTGGGATCGAACATACCTCTACGTTATGGTCTGATATGCCATCCAGTAGATGAACATTGACTTTATCTGGAGGAAAAGGATGGGTCAAGAACACTAGGTCAAGTAGGTTCGCGGAACGATCTTGTACACGAGTAGGTTGTTTTATAATTTGATAAATATTTAGAGTTAACATAATATCAAGTATTGTGTCAGACGAGGTGGAGTGATTTTGTATCGTATGCCAGTTGATATGTGGGAGATTAAAATCGCCTCAGTATTAGTATGTTTCCAATGGCGTTACGGCACAGGTACCTGTGCCGTTACGTTGTTACACTTTAGGCACTGTTTGTTCAACACGTCTGTGTGTCGAAATGTCGACGCACAAAAATACTGTCATCATGTAGCCTTACATGCTGTACGCCATTTCACGCATCGGCGACGCCTTAGACTGTTTCCACGGATTCAGCTATTCCTCTTCAATCGACCTCGACTCTGGATACTGGCAAATTATTTGTTGATGAAAAGGGCTTCGAGGAAACAGCTTTTTTTTTACGCCCAATGGCCTTTACCAGCTTAAAGTCATGCCGTTTGGTCTCCGCAATGCCCCTGACAACTTCTAACCCATGATCATCTCCGAGGCCTTAAATGGTCCATGAATCTCTGCTATCTTGACCATTATTATGCTGCGTCAGCGTTGCACTGGTGCATGAACGCTTCAGAAAAACACGAAGAGTAGCGCACTACTACGATATAAGCCAAGCTGGTCTTGATCGCCTTGGCTGCAGTGTCGCGGCGCAGATCACACTGTTACAGTAGGGTCCACAATCATTTTGCAAGCTACAAACAAATTATTGAGCTGATACTTTCGATTGCCCGGAGGCTTTAGGAAGAGTAGGTGCATGGACATGTATAAGTATTAATAGCTGTGTTGAATTTCTTGTCCTCTCAGCCGCGGCGGCCGCATTTTCGTGGAGGCGAAATGCAAAAAAGTTCGTGTACCTTGAATTGGGCGCACGTTAAAGGGGTCGTGAACAACCCCTCGGGCTCGGTGAAAAAAATTAGTCCGCGGATAGCAGACGCTGCTGTAAACAGCCAAGTTTTGCAGTAGTGCGCGTCGCGTGGAGCTCGCAAGGGGAGCGCGAACTCAGCAGAAGCCTGCTGAGCAGCCTTCAACAGAAGCCTGCTCCTCACTCTTCTGTGGACGCTTTGTTTCGTAATATGGCACATTCCCAGAAACGCGGCTGCCATTGGCCAGGAAGGGCGTTTAGATCAGTGCGCTTCTTCCTACTGTTACGGTGTGTATTTATTGACGAAGTTCAGTAAACAGGCTGAAGTAAGCGAAGACCTGCTTTCGAATTTCGATAATAATTACGTACTTCCGGAAGGAGCCCACTATCGCCTGCTGACGCTGGGCCACGGCCGCCAGCGTAGGAAATAAACTTTTGCCGCTCTATTTATCGGTGTCCTGTCTGTCAGGTCACGCCACTTTTGACATGCTGTTGACGCTCAACTACCCGCGAAACACGCAAAAACATAGGCACGCTTGCCAGCGCGCGCTCGCTCCTGGCCGCTCCTGTTTAGACGCCTCGGCAGACTTATTGATAGCGCTTCACAGTGCGCAAGTTGGGCGTGGCTACGGTGCGTCGGTCAAGGTGGTGAAGGACAAAGTCGGTCCGCACCACGTAGCCCGGTCAGACTGCAGTACACGAGCGCGAGCGCGCACTCAAGCCCTGTCGTGCACAAATCAAACGCTGCGCATACGCACTAAAGTTGCATGTAGCTGTGGTCTGCTACGTAGCGTAGATACCGCGACGACTCCACTGGCTAAGCGCACTGCGGCTCGCTGACGACAACTACGTCTGGCTTACGTTTGGCGCGTCGCAGGCGTCCAAATCGGAAGTAGTGGCGTCTACGCGTGCATCCACAATCAAACCTGAATGGCGTGCCACGGTGGCGTTCAGTACAGTCGGAGCGATGTGAGCACGCCTGGCTTCTCCGTAGCCTTCACACTGCAATGCATTGAAGAAAGAGCGGAAGCCACGCGAAGGGCGTGCTTGATTGCCAATAACTCCGCTTCTGCTGAATGCACTGAAGTACTTTTTGCGGAAAAGTATTCCTCAAATATATAAATATAGCCTATTTTAACTTCAGATGCATTTATCCCCTTCGATAAACAGTAGTTCAGGCCCCCTTTAAAGAAACGTAGGTGGTAAAAATTTATCCGGACTCCTCTACTACGGCGTGCCTCATAATCGTATAACGGTTTTGGCACGTAAAGAACCAGAATTTATTTAATTTACGTTCTTCTTTTTAGAAATGTCAGTGATAGAGGTAGGAAGATGGTCTTTTGAGTTTTAACGCGATGGTATTAGGGGCCCCGTGCCACAAAAAGAATTATTGTCGGTGCCGGACGTCGTTCCGCGAAAAATTATGCCGAACCACAACCACGCAAGCCCTCCGCGTGCCGCAGAGGCGTTACTGAACTGCTTGAATTCCTCAAAGTAAAATGCGTAAGGAAAATCGTAAAGTGCGACCTAACCACTGCCTACCGGCATGATAGCGTCGATGTTTGATTTGAATACTCTGTTATGCGGAAAGTCAAACACCATCCCCCTCCCCCGTTTTTTTTTTTTGCGTTTCTATTATTCATAGAGCGGCGTGGCCCGCTCGCTTCCTTGCAACAACACCATCGCGCTCGCCTCCGCGCATCCGCAAGAAAGCTGCGTTTGCCGGGAAGCGTGACAAGCCAAGCAGTCAGGGATCTTTGAACGATATCGCGTTCCACTGTTAAAGGTGATTTACGTGCGTTGTGACGCAGCATAATGTCAGAAGAAGATTACCTGTAAGCACGTAGGACTATTTCATGCAGATACCTGTAACATCGGCTTATGAAATGTCGATGTCGATGGCCTATTGCATTGTCTATGAGACATCGCCCATAGACTTCAGGTTGATGACTTCTGAATTTCACACCCTAAGTACACTTTTGCGGACTGTGTTTTCCACAGGGTATATGTGGTTGCGAGAATCTTTTGGGGATTTATTTACAGATGAGTACTAGTAAAGATTGGTGGGAAGTGAGGTAACATGTACTTTTCTTTCTTTTTGGAGGGAGAGGGGGGCTCAATAATACGAGGGGATTCATGCGATGGTTGATAGATGCAATGAACCTTTATTTATTCAACCTCTGCAGAGGAACAAACATTCTGTTGATAAAGCGCAGTTGAAAACACTTGCCACATAAATCGAGCTCATTTAAGCCATTCAAACGTCTGTTTCCTTGTGCGCACACTGGAATAATGACTGTATATAGAAAGAATAAACCGTGGTGCTGCGATACAAATAGATTCTAAAAGGCTTGTTATTCATTGCTACACCGACAGGGTCTGAAATTGAGCAGGCATATACTCAAGTTTGGGTCTAACCAAGCTTCGGTATGAAACTGAAACTTCCCGGCAGTGGTGGCCCGGCAGAAACTGCGATACAGAAATTCACGTGATTAACGTTATTGACATTTTAATTACACGTATAGTACCTAGTTTGCTCTAGATGCTGGTTTCTAAAATACCGAGATACTGGTAAAAAGTCAGGACTGTTAGGGGTGCGTTATTAAGACAAATAGGCAGGATTAATCGTGCGACATTATAGCTTCTGCGTGACATGGACAAAAGCGCGCAATCAAACTGTGTTGTGTAGTGATTACGTTTTTGTCTACGCTGCACTGACGTCGCCATGGCGTACAATTCGCCCCACAACGTGTATTACGGGATTCGTGTTGCAAGAAAGAACTCGGTAACGTGCATTATAAAGCCCCTCCGAGGAGTCATATTTCGGCTATGCGAAAATTAATTTGCTGCTTGCATTAGGTGTTGCATACGTACTTCAAAGTACATTAATGAACAGTCATATAAAGATCCGAAAGCTTTATGTTTAGACAACAAGGGAAAGGAGGACAATTTCTGCGTCCTTTTCAGCGCGAGAAACTTTGTCGATAAGTACGGTTGAAACACATGCGGGCAGATGAATAGTTCCGAAAAATGCTTTACTGCAGAATCTTGACACGCGTGCGGTCCCAGTGGCTGGCCTTCTGCAGCAACGCATGAGGTTGTCGGACAGACCATGCGCGCACCGTTCGCGATACCGCATGAAATGCTCCGGGTGTACATTGCGAGCATTACTGAGGTTAGAATCGCTGCTACTACTTTGCACTTCACTCTCAAGTGTTTTCCCTCTCCTCGCCCATTTTGCAGCTTTACCTGACCTGTAACTCGACGCCCAGTGGAAAGTGGTCAATCAGTTACGCCTGGTTATTACCAGTGGCGCTCCTCGAAATTTCACCACAGCAGCTGGTAAACAACCTCACAGCTCGACAACGTATACAGCTTGACTCACTATGTAGACAGATTCCACTTAAACTCGTACTTGTGCTAGATCATCATCATCATCATCATCATCATCATCATCATGTTTATGTCAACTGCAGGACGGAAGCCTCTCTCAGTGATACGCAATTTACGCCTGCAAACTCCTGATCTCATCATACAACTGAATTTCGTGCTGTTCTCGATGGCGCTCCGCTTCCCTTGTCACCCGTTCTGTAACTGTAATAGACCACCAGCAATGCGCCCTGCGCATTAGGCCTGCCCAGCCTAATTTTTTTCTTAATGTCAACTATAATATGGGGTACCTACACCCGCCGTGGTTGCTCAGTGGCTATGGTGTTAGGCTGCTGAGCACGAGGTCGCGGGATCGAATCCCGGCCACGGCGGCCGCATTTCGATGGGGGCGAAATGCGAAAACACCCGTGTATTTAGATTTAGGTGCACGTTAAAGAACCCCAGGTGGTCGAAATTTCCGGAGTCCTCCACTACGGCGTGCCTCATAATCAGAAAGTGGTTTTGGCACGTAAAGCCCCATAATTTTTTTTTTATGGGCTACCTACGTTTGCTCTTTAATCCACACTGATGTCCTCCTGTCTCTTAACCGTTATAACTAGCACTTTTTGTTCCATCGCTTGTTGCGTGGTCCTTAACTTCTTCTCAGGCTTCTTTATTTGTTAACCTACAAGTTTCTCCCCACCGGTAGAATGCAATGATTTTAAGCTTTAATTTTCAAGGATAACGGTAAGGGGGTGGGGGGGGGGGGGGGGTGCTGGTCATAGCTTGGTAATGCCTGCCGCATGCTTACCAATCCCATTGTTATTCTTCTGTAAATTTCCTTCTCATAATTAGGGTATCCTGTGAGTAATTGGTCTAAATAAACGTACTCCTGCACGTATTCTATAGGCTGGCTGCCAAAAATAAATTCCCGTTCTTTTTCAAAGCTATTGAACATTACAATTGTCCTAAACATATTTATCTTCATACAACCCAATTTGTCGGCTAAGGTCCTCAATTATTTGTTGCAAGTCATCACGAGCGTTGCAGAAGCGAAAAAAATGTCGTCTGTAAACCGCCGGTTGCTGAGATATTTGCCGTTTATTTTCACTCCTAATCCTTCCCAATCAGCTTGAATACTTCTAAGCATGTAGTTAATAGCATAATTAACAATAATGTGTCTCCTTGCTTGACAACTTGATCGGTATTTTCCCTCTTTTCTTGGAGAGAATTAGTGTAGCTGTGGACTACTTATAGATAATAGCTATTATATTCATGTATGCTTCCTGTGCGCCATGATTACGCAATGGACCCATGACTGCTGGTATCTTTACTGAATAAAATGCCTCTTCGTAATCTGCGAAAGCTATATAGAATGCCAGTAGTAATCCACCGATTGCCGATTGATCAATTACCTGATTTATGACGTGGATGTTATACATTTTAGAGTAGCGTTTCCTGAAGCCAGCCTGTCCTTTGGTTTGGCTGTAGTCAAGTGCTGCCGCGATTCTATTGGAAATCACCTTGATGAATATTTTGTACCATACTGAAAGCAAGCTAGCGGGCCTATGATCTTTTAATTCTATAACGTCTACCTTCGTATGGATTAGTGAAATGTTGGCGTCCTCTCAACTATCTCGCGCACTTGAAGCCTTGAGGCTTTGCGTCGCAAGCACTTCAAGTAAACTATCCCTTCCGTCTTAGTTTAAATCGACTGTTATTCGATCTCGAGCCGCTTTTCCCCGGGACATATCTTGCAAAGTATTTTTTAACCGCCTCACTAGTTACACATGGAACTTCCGTATCATGTTCACCATTACTTCCACTCAAGGTTCAGTGGCCGCTCTAGGAACAGTACAGTTCAATACTTAAGTCGTCTGCTGCCTTTACTATATCTTCAAATTACTGATGACATTAAACTGCGTATGTTTTACTGCACATGTCTTGCACTTTCATATGACAAGCTTCTTTCTCACTGATTTCATGCTGGTTACGTGATTTAAATATACGTGTTTGTTCTTGGCCACACTGCAAAAGAAGAGAAAGAGGGGGATGGGGTGTTAACAACTTCTTCAAGGTCATCACGCTTTGAAAGGACGGGACTCTGTCTATGGAATAAATGAAAAAGAATCAAAGGTGCGAGAAACTATTATCACATGGAATAGTCGAAAACGTTCTTGCATCTGCCATGGAAAATTTTTAAGTTATAGAAAGGAAGACTTTATCGTTGAGGAGGAAGCAAACGATGGACCGTTTCCTGCCTTTATGTGTGAACTTTTTTTTTTTCCTAAGCGCTTAAATCTTTTTACCGTGACTATGTGTCAACTAGACCAGCCAGCTAGCCAGTCCTGTGATTTATTTTATTCGGCGCTCCCTTTTGGTTGAATCCGTCGGTGTAGCTCCTCAAAATCTTCAACCGAGGTAGACAGTTAATGACGGCCGCGCACGACGATTAGACGCCGGAACTGCTTGAGCTGATGCGTTGCAGGTTCCTGAACAGAGCGACGAGTGCATAGCGCTTCCCGAGCTGGAATGAGCCACACGTGTGCTTGTGCTTCTGGGCTCAGCGCTCTTCTCGCTGTTATGCAGCGAACGCCTGTATAGACGCAGCGCGCGGAACAATGATTCTACCAAGTACTCGTGCAGGCGTTGTCCATATGCCAGTGAGCGATGAACGCTCGTCTCCGCACGCGCATCTGTTGACGGGCAGGTGCTTCCGCGCCTGCGGCGGCTTACCAGGTGGATCAGCGCGCCGCATACGACAACGTCAGCCCGAGGAGCGCGCTGTTTGTAGCCGTACCAAAGGAGGAGAAAATGTTCGCCCCTTAGTTTTCGCAGCCTGTTTCGCAGGACACCGCTGGTATACTGCACGCGTTGCGCTAGGTGTCGCGGTTTTCTTGCGCAACCTAAACCGCAAATGCTGCTTTATTGTTTTTTTTTTTTTCGGGGTTACACGTTTCGCAGAATACGTCTATTGAGATACGACGCACCACGGGACTAGGTAGTTCATCGTTTTGTCCCTCCGAGGATTTGCATTCTTTTTATGATTGTTAGAAATTTTGTTGTGAGCTTCTCTTTAGTAGGAACGTGTTGGCTGTTTTTCCTTCACGCAAGCTGAAGACTCAGACCTGATCTGTACGTTAGGGCAGGTGTTAACGTTATACTTAAACGGGCCTCAGTACTACACATATGCTTCTACGAAAAAAAAAAGGTTTTCGGTGTACCTAAAATTTGAAACGTCTTTGGTGTTCCTGCGAAAATGGAAAACTAGTGGTCTGCTTTTCTGCGGGAACAAACTAGTGGAGTGTTCTACAATATATAGAAGACTGCGCGATTCAACAACATTTTTGTCAAACACTATACCGCTTGATTTAGGACAACTCAAGGTCACCAGTGACAGTGGGATGCTATAGTGGCCTCTTGGGTTGAGAGAACAAGCGTAAATCTAAAGCTCGTTCACGGACATTCGGCGTATAGAGCAGCAAGGAATCTAATTCGGCAGTGGTGAATTCCGCCCAAAAGGCCCTGTTCGCACGGATTGGTCCCAGACCAATTTCCGTCGCAGATATCGCCGGACTAGCTCCCTCGCAGCGCAGCGACCACAATGCGGGCCAGCAACTGAGTCATCCCTCGCTGCACTCTGCCAATCCGGGCGCTTACTTGAACCCGGCAGTAGCGAGCCCGGTCGGCTTACCGGGCCAGAATCGGCCTGCCGAGTTCGTGCAAACGCTGACCGGTCGGAATAAAGGAGTGTTAAGTCGGGCTGAGCCAGCCCGACTGCATGGGGTGGGTTGACCCGGCCCGACCCGTTTGCAGCGTGCATGTAAACACAGACGGGTCTGGGCAGTTAGCGCTGAGATTTGTGCGCGACCACTGAGACATAGCAATTTATGCACCGGCAGCGGGAATGGTACCAGGACCGCTTTATAGACGCTGTAAGATCCGTACGAGCTGTTACAGACTGCTGCAGGAAGCTATGCCCCGTTAGAACGGGTTGATGTCTCGGCGCGACGCTGCGTGTCGCTGTTACCCAGAACAGTGACAAGCGAGTTTATGTAAGCGCGGTCGCGTTGGGCTCTGTCAGCCCGATGTCTGACTCGACCCGCTCGCGTCGGGTTCATGTAAACTCAGCCAATCGCGGCGACCCATCTCGAGCTCAGCATCTCGCAGACGCCTCAAACGGCTGTGTCAAACGACTAGACACATCCGGCTTCTGTATCAAAAGTGCCTTGCCAAGCACAACTATAATGACGTGAAGGACAAGCAAACGCCAAAAAAAAAAGAAAACGCGCTCCAACGCAACGTGAGCGGCGAAAATTTAACAGAAAAAAAAAGTAATCGCTGGGAGGGAAAGATCCGCGCAGGCTCGTAAATTGGTACATAGTCGGCGGACCCCTCTAGTGGTAAAATATCGCGCGCTCTTCTGCAGCATTTCGACAGATGGCAGCAGCTCTAGAGGTGCGATGGGCGTTCAATCTGAACTACGAGGGATTTCGGCTACATGATATTCCGCGCCGCTCTATAGACGCTGTTGCTCTAGGTGTTGTATACGCCTCTCGAGTCTGTGACTGATAGCCGCTTCACTACGTCACTCTAAGCGGCGTTCATTTCTATTCGCATTGCTGGAAGTTGCTTTTGTGCATGCTACATTAAAGGTCAACACCGTGGCGGCTTGGGCTAGTCGGTACATACTTGACAGGGGAACAGCGCGAAAAGACGAAGGACAAAAAAGGGAACATACACCAGCACTGGTGTGTGTTCTCCTCGTCTTTCGTCTTTTCGCGCTGTTCCCCTGTCAAGTACATTAAAGGGCCCTTCATTAGGACTCATCGGAAGATTTGGCTGTACAAGGTTGTAAAGCGTCATCCGGGCTGAGCGTCGCATTCCAAGAATTTTTACAAAGGGTTTAGTAGTAGCTGAGATATAAGAAAATAAAACCTCATGCAAGGAGGCGAGCTATATACCCCTGCCCGGGACAGTGTCTCCCGTTACCTCGAGCAGTGCCTGCAAGCGACATTCCTTTGCTGCCTAGTCTCGTCTAGGAACCCACCTCTCATTCCCTTCTGTGGCGACCCTTGCCCCTGACCACCACCGTGCCCCTGACAACCCCAGTGTCCTCTCCTATTATTATTTTCTCACTCTTCTCTTCTTGACGCGCGGATATTTCCACAGGCGGTTCTCCGCACTCTGCGTTTCATATCGGTATCCCCGGGTTGTTCTGGCTACTGCTGGCTATTTGTGCATGGCAGGCGACGTAGTTGCGGTGTGAAATGGTTATTGATTATTGCGTCATCGGCGGCCTGAGTGGCTCCTCCGAGAACAGTGCTGGGACTTTTGTTTGAATTTTCAACTGTTTGCGTGGCATGTGTAATAATTGCATCTCTGTGTGTAATAATTTACACACATAATCGCCACCAGATGACCTAAGCATCGAGCTGTTCTGTTTGCCATGCCGAAACCTGTTGAGGGGCACTTGGAACGCCTATTAGTCATCACGCACAAGACTGCTCCAATTTCTCGTAGATGAAAACGCGGGCGTTGTAGTACTTCATGTTTAAGTTACTACTATATCGTTTCGTTCATTCTATCTATTTGAACTAATCTAGCCCCTTCCACACAAATACAGAATGCTATTCATAGCTGCCAAATAATGCTCTGTCATTGCTCTAGTACCGTCATCACGATTTCACATCACAAAAACCAGGCAACGTATTCGCGACATGTTTCTGACATGCTTCTTTCTTTCCGGGACCCATGGGCACACATGTGGTCTGCACAGTGCTTGCGTGCGTGCGTGCCAATGAGTGATAGTGTAGCCTAATGCAGTCATACAAACAAATGACAGCGCACTGAAGCCATGTTTGTTTCCCTTTGCAAGAGGACAACAACTCGAAATGAGCTTCACTCGCCTTTCTCCCCTGTCAGCCCGCGCTTCCGGCCGCAGAGAGCACGGCCGCAAGAGCACTCGTCGTAATGGTTGTTTTAATTAACCGCACGGCTCGGAGCGGCTCCCGCCGGGCACATCAGCCGCAGACGGCAAGCGCCATCCGTCCCCATGAACGCCCACTTCCATGCTTCGCGCACGGTTAGCTCTCGTTACCGCTGCAATGGTGCCTGGCGTGCTGTGCACACAGTGGACGGCGCCTAATGCGTTGGCACGCAGCCCCGCTGCGAAGTGAGCGTGTGTCTCGAGGGGGGTGCGTGCTGAGACAAGCGCTCTGCTGGTGAAACCGAGCTCACGGTTACGCCGCGATACAAGGCACGGAAGTGCTCCCCCAAGGCGGTCGCTGAAAGCAGTGCTCGCTCGCCCATGCTCCTGCACGAGGTTTCTGATCGGCGATAAAGCCGGCCTCACTGGTCAGGCAAAATAAAGCTCGTGGCTCGCAGAGTCAGCACCTCTTGACACATGCGGCAAAAGAATGCAAAATGCACCTCGCATTTCCTCGTTTCGTTGATAACATTGCATTCTGCGTCACGAGTGGTATACGCTACAAGTGGCTTAGCGCCATAAGCGGGGTCTTACGGCGAAGGCGGAATTTCGTAGCTAATGTGCATATTAGCTAAGAAATTATTGCACATACACGTGCAATAATTTTCTACTGGCGCAGGAAGGGTGTGTGCCTTATCAAGGTGCTGCACTCTTTTGCGTGTATATAGGGGACAATAATTTCCGAACGTCACGAAGTTGGTATTGTGGATTAAAAGAAATGTTGGCACATAGTTCGCTTAACAGTTGCAACAAGTCAACTAAGCACAGCGGCGCTCGCACCTTGGTAAATCAGAACACACAGATACAGTTTGTATCTGTCGTGAACAATAGCTTTCACGCAGCGATTATTGGAATGACACATTTATGCCGTATTTATATATTGCTCTTACTTTCTTTGCCTTAGTACGTATTAGCCTGTCTTACCAACTATTTCGCGATATGTTTCTTGAATTTCTATTCATGCATACTACATAGTTATTTTACCTGCTTGTGTTCAGCTACAAAACTTTTTGTGCATTTAGAGTATGTATGTTAAATGATCAATTTATTTATACTATGTTAACATTTGGTGTGCTTCATATTGTACGCCTGTTATTTTCGTAAGTACTAACGTCCATTGTAATTGCGACATGTTTGCTTTCATATTAACCCAGCTGTATAATTGTAGAAGGAACGTCGCATGCTGCCGGTTTTCAGGGACCATAACGGTTTTCAGGGACCCAGTCAATCTGCCTAGAGCGGCTTTTAGCCCTCAGGACAATGCAGATTTTCTGGATAAATAAAGAATGATTGATGTACCTATCGGAACCTGTCTTACAAAAGACCGTTTTCTGATCGACCAACATTAAGGCACCCACAGCTCATAATGTCGATTGCCTCACTAACAAGACGACCGCCCAATGGTGCGGCAGTTGCGTGAGAGTACTTTTGTGAATATGGGCCATGATGAGTCGACCAAAATCTAGTACCCCTTAGGCCGCAAGAGCGTCTGTGGTAGAACAAATTTTTGTAACTTTAAAGAAAGAATAAAAGGACCACAGCAGACACGAGGGCACGCGGCGCGCAATCTTAGAGCAAGCTAGCCACCATTTGAAGTGACTTCACCGGACCGCTGCATACGTGAAGCAACCAGACAACTCTGAACAAGTCTGCGTCATCTTGTTCATAACTAGGGCAGTGTATCTTGAGCTGCTAAATGTCATGACAACCATGTGCTTCTTGAATTCATTCCGGCGCTTTGCGTTCCGACGAAGGCTACCAATTACAGTACATTCAGACATTGCTTCAACCTTCAAGAGGAGCAAGAAAGAGCTCAGCCGACTGCGGAAAGCGATGCCAAACGAATATTTCACTACTTCACGAACCAACACATCAGCTAGGAGTTTATCCATAACTGCACTGCATGGTGCGGTGAAATTTAAAAGCGTTTGATTTGATTCGTGAAGGTCCCATTCAAGAAAAGAATTGGAGCGAAATACCTCAGTGAAAAATAAGTTGAAACACTATTGGCTGAAGTAGAGATGATCGTCCAATCCAGGCCTATAAGGCTACGTATACAGCGATTACACGATTACAAAAATTCGGAACCTCTCACCCCGGCAAATTTTTTCGTGAGGAAATGCTTGGCGTTTGGGCCGAATCCAGGTTTTGAGACCTTGGAGCCAAAGGCATCACATCTGCTTTTATCATGAACACCATGAAGTCTTGGAAACGTTGGTCCAAAGAGTACCTGTCTTAAATAAGAGCCTACTACAGCATAAAAAGGCGGCATCACACAAGATCAAAGTCGGAGACCTTCTTCTCTTACACGACTCTTTCAATAATTTTATGTACAGGATGAAACGGAAGAACGAGATCATACCTTGTAGAAAAGAACCGGCGGGACCGACATCAAATGAGAGGTGCAACACTTGCATCCGCTAGAGCATTCCCTCGACTAACTTTGTGCGATGAGCAGGTTGGCGAAACATTTAGGAAAGAAGGACAGCAGAAGACATCTTAAAGCCACCGACCGAGTGGGACACTTCTCAGTGTTATCAAACGCTTGTTTCTAACGCAAGACAACGAATCCCTTCACAAATAATGTAACGTTCAAAATAAGAAACACAAGGAAGGTGCCGTTCACAAGAACGAATATACGGTGCAATGACTCGCATTGGTGAACGGCCTTTCAGTATGGAAAAATTGCTTGGACAATGGAATAACGCCTCAGTACAATCATCTGCCTGTGAATGCCTCTGCAAGTTTTTTTTATGGAAACGATATTGTGCCCACGTATTAGCACATAAAGCATATTCGTGCTTTATTTTTCATTGTTTTATGGATTCCAGGGTTGTTATTATATTTCGTGTGAGGCATATATTGTGTGTCCCCGCTAACGTTAGCGCGGGCACCCAATATATGCCTAACACGAATTATAATAAGAACGCAGAAGCCATAAAACAATGAAAAATAAAGCACAAACATGCTATATGTGCTAACAAAACAAAACAATATCGCCAGTGCAGCCTTGGCTTGTGCACACCCCGGATCTCCGGATATACTATTGCAAAAGAGGATGGATGGATGGATGGATGGATGTTATGAGCGTCCCCTTTGGAACGGGGCGGTGGGTTGCGCCACCAAGCTCTTGCTATTATACTGCCTAATGTCCTACTTAGGTTAAAAAAGAAATAAACAAAAAAAACAATATGAACTCCCACAACCAAATTTTCTGAACACCTATTGCGAACTTTGCTCAGTTCTTTGTTGTTTCTCTACTTTTCTTCCACCAATCTTCCAGTCGCCTCTTACTAATCTCTATTGCGGACATGTTTACTTTTCCCCTGCTCTCGCTGAACCCAAGGGCTTCAAGGAGGCCAGTGGTGCCTAAATCGACCGCTGGGCAGACGTCTTCACATTCTAATAATACATGCTCCATCGTTTCCCTAGCTTTACCGCAGCAAGCACTTGCTTCTTCTTCCTTCTTATATCTCGCTTTGTAGGTGCGTGTTCTAAGGCATCCTGATCTCGCTTCGAAAAGTAATGAGCTTCCCTTTGAGTTATCATAAATTCTTTCTTTCCTGATTTCGTTTTTTCCTCTTAAGTAGTTACTCATGGCAGGTTTCTTTTCTATTGCCGCCACCCATGAGAGTATTTCAGCCTCTCTGACTTTCCGCTTGACGTTCTTTGTTTCTGTGTTGTCCACCCTGCAGGCCGCATACTTGCTGGTAAGCTTCCTAGTACTTTTCCTCCACTGTGAATCAATGTTTTTTTTTTTCTGTACAGATACCTAAACACTCTCACAGCCCATTTTCTTTCTTCCAAATTCCTCAGTCGTTCTTCATAATCAATTTTACTGCGAGCTTCCCTCACTTCAAAACTAGTCCAGCCGGTATCACCCTGCACAGCTTCATTTGTAGTCTTCCCGTGAGCGCCCAATGCGAGGCGACCCACGGACCTTTGGTTCCCATCGAGTCCTGATTATACCCCGGATTTCAAGCAAACAACCGCATTTCCAAAAGTAAGTCCTGGAACCATTACACCTTTACACGTACCTCGGGGCACCTCGTACCTATTGTATCCCCATAGCGCTCTGTGCTTCATTATGGCTGCATTTCTCTTCCCTTTTACTGTTATTGCTTTTTCCTATGTTTCCATATATCTATGCCTTCGTTTATCCATATACTAAGGTATTTATGTTCTATTACCCGAGATATTTCCTGGCCCTGTATTCCACAGCTCGCGCCATCTAGTAGCGGCATGTAGAAGCACGCAGCGAGCGAAAATTCGTCGACAAGCACGCGCGGCATCAGGGAACCGAACGTGATTGCTCTTCCATTGAAGTTTGTTTTCGAAATTTTGAGCTACTAAGTTGGGGGTGCGGCCCTTACACGCGTGCGGCCCTTACACGAATCTATACGGTAATCGCATCTTGCACCGCGTCTTCTAATCTTCATTTTTTTACGTTGTTGGTGGTGAACACCTTGGCTAACGTTAGCTGGGGGACACACGGTACATATTCGTCATTTCGTGAATACACCAACTTCGCCTGGTGACGCTTTTGTTTACTCGTGTTTAATATAGAAGCAAGTGTACAGC
This sequence comes from Dermacentor andersoni, assembly GCF_023375885.2. Lineage (NCBI taxonomy): Eukaryota > Metazoa > Arthropoda > Arachnida > Ixodida > Ixodidae > Dermacentor > Dermacentor andersoni. The sequence continues at coordinate 221,512,251 of NC_092814.1, read as the reverse complement.
GCAGATGTTTGCGCTTTCGTCTTAAGTTTATGCAGTTGACTTGCCTGGAGTTGTCCAATCTTCATCTTGCTGAGCTTTGAACTTTATTTGGGGTGCTATCAGTGACCGTGTCCACTCACAGAGACTGCCGAATGCGCTGTTTTGTTGTTGCTGTTTCTTTCATTTTTTCTATATTCAATCGGCTCTCCACGTACATGTAAGAAAACCTTCATTGCTGCAGTGACTTCACTTCCCACCATATCTTCATTCTCCCACCACTTAGCCACTCATGGCTTGCGAAGGAGCTGACTACTAAACGCCTTGCATTTCACAACGTATTGCACTTACAAAGCTTTCCATAGGATAAAAGATCGCTTACAGAGATGAGATACTGAAAAGACACCTACCAGGAACAATGGTTAGTGCAGTAAAATAAATACGCAACAATTACAGATGCAGGACAGCTTGCACAATTTTAACCATTCTAAATTTAGATTAATAATGAATTTAAATCCCTGTATATTAGGCCAACCTTGTGACAAGCATGCGATATCTTGCGTGTCTTAACGTGCCTTGAGGCTGATTTACACTAAAAACATTTACTTCGTACGCTTGGATAAAGAAGTCATTTGAATGGTCCTCCTCCTACTCTTCATGTCCATCATCATCATCATCATCATCATCATCATCATCATCATCCTTTTCTTTAGCCTAATGCAAGACTAAGGCCTCTCTCATTGATCTTCAATTACCCCTTTCTTGCGCCACATGACCCACATTTGCATTCCCGCTGGCAGGAAAACCAATGTAGACAAAATAAACACTCTTTTCATGGTTAAACGTGGTATTAGACTACTTTATAATAATTCTTCGATATAACTGAACCTAAACCACATTTGCGGTCGTGCTTCTGGGTGAGCTTGCAACAAAGCAGCCGCAGCCCGTATCGGCGTTCAGTTTCTGGCAGCGTCTTGAAGCTTCACAGTGCTGTGAGTTCCCAAACGCGTGTACTCAAGTTAGGTCACCACGAATAAACTGAGGCTTGTTTTGCATTGTATTATGCTAAAACGTCACTAAATGCAAATAATAAGTGAAGCTAAAGTGATAGTGCTCGAGAACGTCTAAGGCGCCAATATTATAGCGAACAGAGCTTTAGTAATTCAGAAATTGAGGTAAATGCAGGACACGGTTAGAGACTCCCCCGGTACATTCGAGTACCAACCGGATGACGATGGCACTTCTCATTATAATTCGGTCGCTAGTATTTAACCACTTGTAACAAAAAGATCAATGCATTGTAATATAAGACGAAAAAGAAATGCTACTTGTACATTTATATTTGATTTTTAGAAAAAAGAACTCATGAACGTTACCTTTCACAACGACGCGGGCAGCCGCAAGGTTTCGTTTTCTTCACTGCGCAGCCCGCGCCTTTCGCGTTTCAGCAGTTTCGTTATCGCGTAGGCCTGCGCTGGTTTTGATGGCTCGCGAAACTCACACAGACCGCAAGTAGCAGAGAATGCCACGTCTTTGTAGCGTCACGGGATTCCCGAACGGTCCACACCACTTGACCGAGAGCAGCTCCAGCTGCGAAACCAACGCTCTGTCATGATTCGGTTTCTCCATAGCCGCGCGTTTGCGTTGTGCACAGAAAAGCGTAGCGCCGTCTATCAGGCGCCGTTTCACTCACCGACGGCAGTAAAGGGTGGTGATGGTGTATGCAACGTCACCACTCATCCACTCGGGGGCGGGCGATTTGAATTGCGCTAAAGATATTCGGATCCTTCAGACGCAATTTTCTCGTAAATTAAGTCTTTTCTTGACCCGAAACAAACGATGCCAAGTTTCTGTAATAGTGTCTTAACAGTGCACATGAACATAGTATTTGGCTTTAGTGTCCCTTTAAGAATGCGACGAGCATATTTGTTAGCATTCATTGTGATCGTTACTTTTAACTTCCTCGCGATCATTAATGAATGGTGGTTGCAGGCCGAATTCTGCTCGCAAGGTTTTCCTGTGGACGCCTTGGTTTGTGTACACTTTTCATATGCAAGATATTTATTTATTTATTTCAAAGTACCTTACAGGCCCCAAGGGGAGCATTGAGTAAGGGGGGCGTCATTGAACAAATGGCAAGAGAAAACAGATATATGAGCGCTAAAAAATGTGAGAGCTAAAACTATCATAGTGAGTGCCTACTCACTTTGGTAATATTTGGTTCAGGCGTAAGAACTGTTTTGTGATATGAACCGGAGCCGGATTCACAAAGTTGTACATGTCGGAAGAATGGTTTAGGAACATGCGCTGGCCAATCGGAATAACAAGTGAGACGTTAGCGAGAAGATTTTACGAGCGAAAAGCTTCGTTATTTCGCCTCTGAAGCTTGTTTCCACGATAAAAAGAAAGAAGAAAGAAACAAGTTCTCGAAAAAGAAAGTATCTTTCTTGTTGACCTTTACATAATTAACTCCACCGTGGAAGGCAATTCATAGTAGCGAGTGGGCAAACTGTACGCTTCTGCCTTATCAGCTGGCTCTCACGAGAGCGCACTCAACCACAACGCATGTAAGCAATCCTTCAGGCCATCTGCAAAGGGGCCGTTAGAAGTATGCAGATGAAGCAGGCAGTACGGGTCTGCCGCGGTGGGTGCGTTCGGGCGCATCGAGCAGCAGAGACGATGCTAGGCAGGCGGACTCAATCTGAGCCAACGCCAGGGGAAGACAGCGTCGGTGAACTTACGCATACCAGTGGCGGGCGCCGTTGGCTGCCACGCGGAAATAATGGTTTCGGTAAGTGATGAAGGCCGGCGTGAGCCGACGTGTCCTTCCTGCACCCGGCTTTCGTCTACACTGGCCTGCTGTCGCCAGGTCGCTAGGCTGGCCGGGAGAAATATGCGCGGCGCACATGACAAATGGAGCTAGCCGAGACGTCTCCAGAAGCCCCGTGTAATGCAAAGCCGGGGCTCCTTCTCTTGAACATTTTTGCGCCGCAAGCTCAGCTGTGAGAGCGGGACGCTCCTGTACGGGCCGGCGGCATTTTGTCTTCTCCCTTGCCTCCCCACATTTTTTTTAACAAATCCGAACCTTTCGAAGCCCGTGGTCTACAGATACCGCTGTAAAAGAGTCATGGGGCGCTATAACGTAAAATTATTCCAAACTTTTCTTTTCCAATTCTGCAATCAGCCATCCGCGATTGGTCATAAACTTTTTTTGGACCACTCCCACTTCACCTGTCTGTCACGCGACGTCACGAAAACCGCGATAGCTCCCCATCTTGTATGACGTGTGCACACTGATTATGCATGATTTGACCAAAGAAAAGAAAAATAGTTATTTCTGATTCGGCGCCTTTTCGCCATCAGCCCTCAGCTATTCGTCAAAAGTTTTCGGGCTGCACCCACTTCACCTGTCTGTCACGCGACGTCACGAAAGCGCAAAAACTCACCGCGTCAAAGTGACGTGTACGCGTTAAAGATTCATTAATATGCCGAACAAAACTGAATTTTATTCTGAATAGCTGCAGGCTGCCCCGTTCCGAAAGGAATAAAAGATGGCTGCCGCCGATCGATCAGGCACTGACTACTCACACCTGCCGGAGAACGTGGGTTTATTTGCGTATACGAAAACTTTTTGCGAGGTCTTGTAATGTTTTCGAGCACTTTCGTCACGTTTACATCCTCGTTTTGTGAATTCTTCTTTGCTGAGGATCTCTTTTAGCGTCATTCTTAAGCTTCCGTTGCATGCCGCCGCAATTTTCGACCAGCCACCGCAAGCTATGTAAGGAAAAGCGGACCAATCGCAGACTCCGGCACCATGCACCTCTTCATCGGGTTATCGATTTTCAGTGCAGTGGCTCGGCCCCACCGAATACCTCTCTACTTGAGCGTGCTCTTCACCACTTGTGAGCCAATTAGACAAGACAAGCCGCTCAGTGTAGGCAATGTTATTCGTTTTTCAAGCAAACAAAAGTGACCTCCTATAAACGGGGAGAGCGTTTGATTGGTCTGTTCAGACAACGCTGCGGATGACCGCCCGATGCTTGCGTCGGTGGTTGCACAAATTTTACGTCAGGACATTGGAATAAAAACATATTGGAATAGATTTACGTTATAGGGCCCATGGAAGGATAATTAGTTAAAGCGTAGGTCACTGCCTTTCCTTTCGGAGTTTCCGCCACGTCTGAAAATGATAAGCTAATGCACCAAACTTAGGTTTACCGGTTAGTGGTTATCACTTCAAAGAAGTTCAAACGATTTTATCATTTACATTTTTTTAATGTATACGGTAATAAGGCTTCCTCGTTGCGCTTCACTATAGTCACGCGTTTTCTTAATTGCGAAGCTCAAGCTGCTAGCAAATAAAAAAATAAGTTTTTTTAGTCACACTGAATGATAACGAGAACGCATAACCGGAGGTACGAGTCAACGAGGAGCGCTTAAGAAAAAGATGCTTTTCATTCATTTTTCGTGGTGCACCGAATCACTTTTCACGGCGCACCATTTTTCAACGTTGTGCAAGCGATTCTGCTCTGTTGTGCACCTCGCGAAGCACGGGGACCATAAAGCCCATGCTTGAATATAGCGTGTTGTTGCTAAACCGTAACGGTGCCTGCGTGTCACGAAAAAACTATATATATATATATATATATATATATATATATATATATATATATATATATATATATATATATATATATATACAGTCACACTGAATGATAACGAGAACGCATAACCGGAGGTACGAGTCAATGAGGAGCGCTTAAGGAAAAGATGCTTTTCATTCATTTTTCGTGGTGCACCGAATCACTTTTCCCGGCGCACCATTTTTCAACGTTGTGCAAGCGATTCTGCTCTCTTGTGCACCTCGCGAAGCACGGGGACCATAAAGTCCATGCTTGAATATAGCGTGTTGTTGCTAAACCGTAACGGTGCCTGCGTGTCACGAAAAAACTATATATATATATATATATATATATATATATATATATATATATATATATATATATGTTTCTGTTGGACGTAAGAACTAACGCATCGATTTATCACAGTGGGTGTCGTAGAGACCACCACGGTGTATTTTTATCGCCTAGAGCGCGATATAATGCCGGCCTAAATCGAACCAACATGTCGAAATCGTAGCGCAGTTCGGTGCTACGACGGTACCTACACTTTCGGGAATTGAACGCGCACCATCAGCGCCAGCAGCAATACAGCCTCACGAGGGCTGCAGTGGGGCCAATATTTCTAACAGACACTGTCGCAGGGCGAGGGGCGAATCAAAACCTGAACAGCGCAGACAAAAGCTTCGCTGAAGCTTCTATATCTCTAAGCACAAAGTGGTTGCAGATGAACGTCAACCTCATAATTCCAGCCAAGTCCTCAGATAATCTCCTTCGAATGCAGGTAATAAATTTCGTCGCATACAAAACAAACTCTTCACGCCATTGTTTGAGGCGGGAAGTGGTACTCAAACGCGTTACGAAGCCGGCACTCTACCGAGTGAACGAGTAAAAAAATGTGCCAGTATGTTCTCAAAGTGAATTGGAGCACGTGGCAAAGGTCATTCAGCACCTGGAGTTGCATGCCAGGCAATCAGCCAGGCTAACATTTCCAGCATATCATTAAAGTTTGCATATCTGTCTCTCTTGGAGCACAGCTAGGTCTGAGAACGCAGAAAGATCGTGCACATGTCGGCGATGGCAGCCAAGACTTGAATACGTGGGGCATGTTTGTTGTTGCTGTAATTTCGTGACCGTTGTGATTGTCGCTGTTGCTGCTGTTTTTGTGATTGTTGTAAATTTGTGCCTAGCGATGACGATTCTTGGCAAAGATGGCAAGGAAACAAAAGAAGTGGAGGTTGACCGCCTTAATGTAGAAGATGAGCATAAGAAAGTGACCAAAGATCGAATTAGGCGGAGAAGGCATCTTAGATTTCTTAAATGAGGGCGTCCACATCACATGACATCTTCGTTCGAATGACCCATAGACGAATTGCAAGTGCCAAAAGTGCAAAGTGAAAAGGGTAATCTTTCGCAGGCTACTTGATACATCGCTCCTAGTGAAAGTATTGTGACAAAAAATATTTGAGGGACAAACAAAGACACGCGTATACGCTAGACAAATATACATCAGCAAAACTAAACTGAAGAATAGAAAAGGAAATAACGACCTGTGACTTGAGCGGTGGTGGAAAGTATCAGATGACCGGCTTTGTATAAAGCAATGTAGAATATTTGTGCCACAAATCGAAGCAAACATAACGCACTGGCCTTTTGGAGATTGTTACTGTGACCACATACCAACTTATCGCGTAGACAAAATTTTCCGTTGAGCGCAACTGATCCTATCGTTAACGACAACAGCTCACATTCCCCACAGTAGGATAAAGAGCCGTCCCCACGCGAAAAAGATATTCAAGAAGCTTTCAAAGACGCAGCCTCGGTAGAGCGCCTTCTGTATAGTTCAAGTATGTCGTGAGAACTCACATCTGAGACTGAGCGCATCCCTCCCTGCAACTGCCACTTTCATCAACAAGACTTTCTATCTCTTCGCCAGGTTTCTCTGCAGATCTGCTTGTCAGGGAGGTATCCCAGTGTCAACATTATGTCCGTTCATTGCTTCCTTCCTGCCAACACTAGTTTCGCTGCCCACGCTGCATGGTTCGGGAACACCCCAAAAGAATTCCACGCGTTGTTCTACGCCATGCTCTTCGAACCGATTCTTCGTATAGGGCAAACAACGGGCCCACCGTGCCTCTTCTATCGGGAATAATAAAAGAAAGAAAAACGTGAGTCACATCAATGCCAAGTGCAGTACTGCACTTCTCCCCCTCTCTCATTTCTTGAGTCGCCCATCTCACAATGCGCCCTCTTAGTTTTCTTATGAAGATCAAACAGAAATGTGTCGCCTCAGTTTTCTTCGTTCAAGTGACTAACCAACCCCAAGTACGATCTATAGTCGGCCTCCACCAGAAAGGCCAAAATCGCAGGGCTGCCGTGATGAATAAGTAAACGGATATTCGCATTACTTCACTCTCATAGCCCTACTATAATTCAGTGATGCACTTGAAATAGAGAGCTGTTGAGGGGCGAGTTACAGTCATGGATAAAAAAAAAAGAGATGGGTGTAGCTGTCCGGATGTATAAAACAACATGAGTCAGATATACTATTAATTTTCCGTTTAAAAAGCTTGGCTACATGCCTTCTTTTGACACACACACACACACACACACACACAGGTACTAGTAGCATGTACCGTATCAACTGGAGTAGCATGCCAGGCCAACAGCCAGGTGGACATCTCGAGAGAGAGAGAGAGAGAATGGAGGAAGCAAAGGTAGCGAGGTTAACTACACTATGTCCAGTCTGCTACCTCGGAGCTTCTCATTAATATCAGCGTATTCGAGGCGATTCCGAGAAGTCCTCGAAACGAGGGAAAATACATTACTTAAGGTCTCTATAGGAACCACTAGAAAGTAGATCATATTGTAATGAGGTTTATTGCGCATGAACACGGACGAACGGGTAGCGATGCCGAAGGTTTGTCCAAGCATTGCAACTACGAGCCCGTCGCGGCGCCGCTTAGGCCCAGGCCAATTTTTCCTTTGCTACAATTGCTTACCGCCCAAAATGGAGCCATTCTGGTGGCTCAAGGAGAAGGCACAATAAGTAGGTCATAGCAGATGCGTTGGATGTGAGCAAGTTCGCGACCGCGATGCCACAGGTATGGACACGGTGTGAGTGGCTCCATGGCGTACTCAAGGAAATACATCTGTTCGAGAACACAGTAAGGCATGTAGAATTTATAGCGAAAAATTTAGCAAAGAAGCCAGGCGTGGTAGTGGGAACCCTAAGCCAAACTAAAGAGCCAGCGAGTAATGTGTGTGTAGCAGGCTGTGGCAGATGGAAGAGGGGCTGTTTGGCGTAGCGGGCGTAGCGCAGTGGCATAGCGATACATATATATGTATATATGACAAAGAGGCTGTCTGAATTACCTGAAAAACGATAAACGCTTTGAATGTTACGTACCAGATCGGCCATAGAGCAAGCGAAACTATTCGCGGGCATGCTGAACGCCTTGGACGCTCCTGTCTAAAGCACCACAGGCCACCACTCATTCTGTATTCCGTGGGACATTGAACACAAAAAAATAAATAAAGAAAGAAAAGGATGAAATTCTGGCGTCTTACGTGCCAGAACCCCGATTTCATTACGAGACACGCCATAGTGGGGGACTCAGGGTTAATTCGACCACCTGGGTTTCTTTAACATGCACCCAACGCACGGTACACTGATATTTTCGCATTTCGTCCCCATCGAGATGCGGCCGCCGCGGTCGGAATTTGATCCGCCGACCTCGTGCTTAGCAGCGCAACGCCAAAGCCACTAAGCATCCACGGTGGGTGGCATTGAATATATGACGAAAGGAATTGCATATAACAAAATAAACTTGATATATTGGCACGTCACGCCTCACAAATGATTTACGTAAGCAAAGCGAAACGGAACTCGAAGAGCGCGCCTAGAGGTACACGGTACAGTTCTCGTCGTGTGTGCGCTGTCTTTATCCAGACAATTAATGCTTCTCTCCTCGAACGACCATGCCCCGGCCACCTCCCAACGCCTACTATTCCGTGTGACATAGCTCATTTACTCATGCGTGGCCGCCACGAGTACAGTCCTCCATAATCGAGTTCCAGCAAACTCAATTCTCTTCGGCCAGCACGCTCTTCCAGTGCTTTTTACAAAAGCGTGCCGCGTGACGAAAAGAGTATCCAGCGTCACATGGTATAATATATTGGGCCGCAACCCTGGTGCAGGCACACAGCGACGAGCGCCAGACGAGTAGTGTACAAAGTGCGAGCCCGCAGCCTTGGATAACAGCCGCCACCGTGGGCCCGCAGGTCACACCAATAGGAGACAACAGTACGTGAAGTTTTAAAAAACTTCAAGAAGCGATAGCAACGGCTTCGTGCCAGTGAAGGTCGGGGGTCTCCAAAGGGCAGTGTTTACAGAAACGCTGTTTAGGAGTGGCTTTGGCAGCGAGCCCGACGGTGGGCAGTCAGACACTGTGGAGGGGCGACAAGCCGTTTAGAATGCTCTTTAGAAGGATTTTCCCGAGGCTGAAGGGAAGGGCGCTATTAAAGCGCACCTGATCGAAAATGCGCGCAGCCCACTTTTTACCGGTATAGAGGCGTGTCAGCGCTGCTGGAACCGCTCCTTTATTCTAAAAGAGAGCGGGACGGCTAATCTCATTACGCAGACAAAGCCGCCAACACATTAGGGCGTCCATGCACGCTGGACACGAGGAGAGGGGACACAAGGCGTAGCAGAGTACGAAGGAAGAATGGCAGAGGACCACTGAAAAAGAAAAAGAAAATCGGCACAAAAATAATAGACCGAAAGAAACGTACATTCCAGTAATACAAAAGAATGCGCTGGAAACGGAAGGCTGAGCACTGCCGGTACATTTCCAAATATGTTATGCGTATATAGATGCTTCGAAACGTAAGTAGAAGCCTGATTTCAGTCAACAAATTGCGAGCAAATTAGAACGAAGACGAAACATGATCTGTTCAGAAATGCTGCTTCAGTTGCACAATGTTTTCTTTTCGATTGTTTGCTTGTTACCCAAGTTGCACATCCTTGTTGGCTGAGACTGGTTTAGGTAATGTGTTCCCAGCGCTTCCCACTGTGGTCGAAGCCTTTGTAGGGACTTGTTCAGACGATTTTGGTGGCAGCGCTGGCCACGATGAGCCTGAGAGGCAGGAGGTCCGCCTCTCTAATTCCTGATGCACTCATTCTTTGAACGTGCGTCTTTTCCAGTCTCTGGAGCAGCACTGCGGCGACAGAAGCTTTCATCTCCTGCTGCCTTCTTTTTGGCTTTCTCTTTTAGTGCCTTTTAGTTCATTCTTCAGTGAGAGAAATCCTTGATCTGTTGCCAAATGTTCGCCATTACAGTTAGGGCACCAATATGCCTGACTTTCACAGGAATCTACATGGTGATTCCCACCGTATTTGGCACAGACCAGATCTCTGGTGCAAAATACCTGAACGTGACTAACCTTAAAACACTTATGACATTGAAAAATCCGTGGGACGAAAGGTCGAACGGGATAGCGCACAAGTCCAGACTTTATATGATTAGGCAGTTTTCCACAAGCAAAAAGTATCTTCATACAGTTTGACAAGCCCCGCCTTCGAACGCGAATTATTTTGTATGGTGGCGTGCAAACCATCATGCTCTTAAAAGCGACCTTTTTGAGATCCAAGTCGACATCAAATACGACACCAGCTGCTATATTTGTACCCTGTGGTATGTAGGGCCGCATGTGGACCCCACAGATTTCAGACAAACCAAGCAGAATTTGCAACATCTTATCATCTGTTGTGTCAACGGCAATGACATTTTTCCATATGTTCACGCGAACCTCTTGGATTAGTCCAGGGGCAAGGTTGAAGAAGAAATCATTAAGTTTTTGTCGGGAGATAGCATTCAGGCTTACCATCGCGTCGACGGGCATCGTAGTCTTGATGCTGCTGTATATCGTAGTTGCTTCTCTTTAGGACGATGCCGGAGACGTCCATCTTGGACGCCGGTGCTTGGCAGGTACGAAAGCATCCGAATGTTCCGGTATTAAGTCAGAAAGCTAAGAATCAGCAGCGTTGGATCCTACTGCGAAACTGAGCCTCTTGCGAGCCGCGGGCGGTCTGTGCTGACCGCCAGAGGAGTCCAAGACCATATCTTCCATGGCAAGCTTCGCGGGGAGGATCTCCCAGCAGAGTAGGAGTCTTCAGGGTTCAGCACAACCGTCGTTGCCTGTTACTGATGCACGAAAAGCACATAAATAGAGAAAAACTGCAGCACCAGACGAAAACGAACAACCCAGCACAAAAAGTCTCCTGAAGATGCTTGTTAACGTCATCAGATCTCTAATCACCGGTCGTCAGACACCAGCAGGCAGCGTCAGCAGCAGAGCAACTTTTGGAGGCCCTCGTTCCTGTACTCGACGACCTTCACTAGACGTTTTACCGGAAACAATTTTAACAGTTGTCAGCAGCCTCAACCTTTTGTGCTGCAATGGAATGTCCGGTCGATGCGACCGCGGTACGCTGATCTAGTTCTTCGACTCATCGCTATGAAAACTCCACCAGGCGCTATAGCGCTTCAGGAAACTAACGTAAGAAAAGACGAGTATCGATTGCCAGGCTTCGTGAGTGTTCACAGTAACACTCGATGCGCGGAACCAACTTGTGGCTCTTTCCAGTGTGTGGACGTGGCGTATACGCACAATGCTTCAAAAGCATCAGTGTGCGTACGTGCTGACTTGGATTTCGCGGTCCTTGACACAGACGACATATGTGACGATGAGTTTGAGAGTGCTTCTGTTACTGCGAGCCTCAGGGGTGTATCTACGACGGTGACATGCATATACAACAGGCCTACACGTTCTTCAAGTACCTCACTACTTGAGTGCTTAGTGCCTCGGTGTGATACATCCTTTGTTTTATGCAGAGATTTTAATGCCCACCATCCGCGATGGTGTAGCCGTCTCCAAGACAATCGTGGGGCATAGATTAACAATATCATTATCAAGAGCGACCTGCAAATACTGAATGACGGTTCACCTACATTTATAGGTAAAAGAAAGGAGCATTCCACTATAGATCTTGTGATATCAACGAGATATATGTGCTTAGCCTAATCATGTGAACCTGACCCATGGGGCTCAGATCACCTACCCATTTGGTTAATACCAACAGATACTGCGGGTCTATAGGCTGCCGTGTACACAGTGACAAACTGGGACAAGTTCCGTCAGCTGATCTGAGAGGCACCATCTCAAGACAGCCTGTTCAAACTGATGAGTGAGTGTTTACGAGAAGCTACAGTACAACGAAGACGGACTATCGGCCAACCAAACTCCGATCTAATGCTTTTGCGGCTCCACGCATTTCGACGGCGCGCTTATATATGCGCGCCGTCAACATGCGCGGAGCTATGCCCGCGTGGTGGCCGCCTATACTATAGGCGGGCGCAGCGCTGTAAACAACCCACCGACTGGACTACGTATAATCGCATTGATGCAGCCATACGTAGGCATACAAAACAGCTTCGTCGCAAGAGCTGGGCAACTTTATGTAGTTCGCTGCAAACTAGAAGTGGTTTTGGAAGTGTTTGGCGCATACTGAAGGATCCCCACACTCCTGAAATCTGCAAGAATCCAACGGCTGCACTGTGCATAGCGACTGGTCAGTCACCAATAGTTATACCGGAGGCATTTGCAGACATTTTCGTCTCTCCTGCATCCAGTGACAACACAAATGGCGACCTTCCTTCTTTGACATATCACAATACCATAACCCCTTCCTACGGTCTAGCCTGCCAGATGGACAAGGCAGATTTCACTCTTGAGGAGCTGCGACACGCGCTGAACCTCTCCAAACGCCACACTGCTCTAGGTAAAGATGGTGTGACGTATCAAGCATTGCGACACGTTGATAAGAATTTTCATGACCGTATATTGGACGAGTATAATCAAGTATGGAGAACCAGTGTAATTCCTTCTGAATGGAAATGGTCTGTGGTGATACCAATCTTAAAGCCCGGGCGACCTGCAAGACACCCCAAGTCCTACCGGCTAATATCCCTAACTTCAAATGTCATCAAGTCAATGGAGCGAATAGTTTTGTTTCGCCTAGATGTCAGACTAGAGAAGCTGAATTTTTCGCCTGATGTCATGAGTGGCTTTCGTCGCCGCCGTTCCGCTCTGTACAGCATCTCAGACCCTTTATCATCGCTCGAATTTGCTATAGGAAACAAGCATTCCGCCTACATGCTCTTGCTAGACATACAGCAAGCTTTCCACTCAGTTCCACATAAGGCAATTATTTTCGCTCTTGCAACCGCGGGAATTTCGAGTCTCTACTCCGCTTTGTGCACAATTTTCTATCGGAGCGCCGGATGAAAGTGCGTGCCGGAGGAATAACAAGTGAATCCCGAAATTCCAAGTGCGGTGTCCCACAGGGCAGCGTTTTATCGCCGCTTTTGTTTAACACAGTACTCGCCGCGCTTCCAAGTCGTTTGCCTCGGGACAGTGACTTCCCTGTGACCATAGCTGCCTACGCAGATGACATTGCTCTGTGGATAAGCGGCGCTTCGAACCTTGGTCGGTGTCTTCGTTCAAGCTTGAAAAGAACTCTGAACGCGACTTTGGAGTATTCGGGTGAAATTGGTCGGCACATACCACCTGCTAAGTCGGCTGCAATAGCATATCATTCTAAACAACGCGCTTGTAGAACAATTGAGCCGACTGTACCTTGACAAGACGCCGATAAGCTGGGCGCGACAACACCGTTATTTGGGATCAATTGTGGATGATTGCGCCTCTTGGCGTCCCGCCGTTAAATTTGTACAACGAAAATCGCCCTCCCTCATTAAGTATTTGGCCGCCTTGACTGCTAGAGGTGCTGGTTACGACACAACAGCGGCTCTCCAGGTGTAACAGTCATCTGTACCTTCAGGCATGATGTATGCGTTACCAGTCCTGAACGTACCACCTGGTTCGATGGCCGAACTGGAACGAAATCATCGTGTTGCTCTTCGACTAATGCTTGGATTACCTCGTGAGGCGCAATCTGTTGCATTACTCACTGAAGCTCATCAGTTACTTCTGAGGCTGCAGGCAGACCAGAGAGCCCTATATCATATTGAGAGTCTGCACTGCGCATGGAATGGTCAATCGCTCCTTGATCGTCTCATTCACCGTCCATTATCTCGCATGGGAAAAATGGCGGCATTATTTATGAATATCACTGACATTTCTGAACATGCTGCTTCAGTTACGCCTCCGCCTGCAAAAGATATCCCGAAACACGTATTCCACATTTACCTCACCATCCCTGACATACAGAAAAAGTCAGTCTCACATGTTCGAAAAATTTCCAGATTATCCTCAGTATTCACAGATGCATTTGCACACAGAGACGGTCAAGACACCTCTGCAGCTTTTTTCTGCCCTTCAACTCAAGTACGACATATCTTTGAAATACCTCATCCAACTTTATCAACATCTGAGGAGCTAGCAGCGATTAATGTTGCACTGAAATACATGCAAGACGAGTTACCCAATTCGAAGATTGCCATCTTTACGGACTCCCGTGCTGTCATTAGCAGATTACAACGCAGTCAGATTGATTGCCCAGTTGTGCGCAGCATTACTGACTCTGCAAACGAAATTTCATAACGTGGGGTATTTCTCGTTGCTCAATGGACACCTTCACACGTAAGAATCGCCGGAAATGAAGAGGCGGATCGACTGGCTTCAACTTGCGCTCTAACAACTGTGTCTGCACTGAAATCTTGTGCAAGCTTGATTATGCTCGTCTGCTGATTTTTCGACACCTACCAGCCCGCGTCGTAAATGGAACGTTCCCACCCCGTGTGCGCGGTCAAGGCTTGCCTCGTCGCGCTAGAGCGCAACTACTCAAGCCGAGGGTTGGCGGCATCAACGTGCGCGAACGTTCATGCAGACAAGGACGTGTGGCCAGCCCATCGTGTACGTCTTGCGGCTGCTGCGAGACAGTTCAGCATCTTATAATTGAGTGTCCCGCTTTTAGTGCGCAGCGCATGTCGCTAGTGAGAAACTATCTCCTTGGCCTGCGGGTCATGTACTACACTCGACGAATGTTTGTACCCCAGTGGTTGTGCGTCTCGACGTGATGAGGCTCATGGCGCTCTACTTACTTTTCTAGAGTTAACTTAGGGTCACGTTTGTAGTGTCGATACTATTTATTCTGTTTACCATTCTGTAGTTGCGTGACCTTCAGTGACCGGTCCTACTGTGCGTGATCTGTACTGTGCGTTCTACTTTGTTCTTTTAGATTTGTCCTATTGCTCTTTCCTTCCTCTTTCCTCCCCTTCTTCCTATCTTCTACTTCTGTTTTGCTGTCACCTCCCTTCTGAAGAGTAGGCAGGCATTGTGCCCCTTCCGGTGGCAGTCGCCAGCCTGCTCCTCACCTTCCTTTCCCGTTAAATGTATATACGTTTTCAAAACAAATAATAATAATAATAATAATAATAATAATAATAATAATAATTGTTACCCTTTTTTGGGTGCACTTTTCGTTGACTCTAGTGTGACCAATACCTCTCGTGTGTACGAACCATATGTGTTGAAGCCACAACAAACAACAAATAATCAGCTTTTTAAAACATTTCCATCGGCTTTTTTGCCTTCCTCCCCGTGGTCAGCATGTATGTGTCTTTGCTAGAGGTGAACAGCAGGACAACAACGCGCCCGTTGACCCTAATGCGCCAAGCTACAGAACCTTTCAGATATACCCGATTGCATCTGACAGCACGGTTGTAGCTCAAATGGTGAGATAAATCATTGGTATTGATCACATTCATCCTTAAGAGTAAGGGTTGCCCATGGCAGAAAGAGAGAAGAAGAAAAAAAAAGCTAGACTTTGTCAACGTGCTTGTGCTTTTTGTAATGAAAGATGCAGTTTGCCTATTTGATGCACTGAGCCATAAATTGTGAGCCACTTGCTACTCAACCGTTCTCGTTCATAAAAAGGAAACTAACCATCCATTAGCGCGACCTGACTAGATTTCCCACTTGTGGTTTCGTTTTCTGGCGTTCCCTCTACGGCCTACAATAACGCTTACAAGTCCCGAGGGTATGACAGGGACACGAGAGCCAAGTAAAATACATGGTAGTGCCTCAATATCACGCTCCGCGCCGTCGGTATTAAGCGAAGCGACACGCTGCTGCTGGCAGTGTGACGACCCCGTGTGATGGCGAAAGCTCTGTCAGCCTTGTGCTTGGGGAATTCTCTGGGGCCTACTTAACGTGCAACGTCGCGAGCGTACATGTCGACGTCCTGGAGGCGCGACTGTGCCGCGACATACGCCAAAAGCTTTCTTCGGCTGAATTTCGCACCAACGGAGATGTTCTCAGATCCCCGGTCGGTATTTTACATCTGCCATTGGCGGCTCACTGCGTACGTCTAAAATGACTACGACAAAACACGTCATGTGCTTTCAAGAGCATTTAAATGAACAGAAGACATAGATTGGCCGAGGTGCATTTCTGTTGGTTTACTTCCATATAATTTATTTAGTCGCGATACGGCAGTAGAGGCTTCAAACGCTAAGTCTAGACAGAAAAATCTAGAACTTTAGAAGGTTAGTGACTCGAATAGCAATATGAACGCAAGCATCTTGCAGTTCACGGGTAAAGCTGCGATACATTATCTTGGTGCCGTGTTATTCAATACTAATCGTGGCTACAAATCATTGCTAGATAGTCAGGTTGGAACAAGGATTTATTATTTATGCGAGTTACGCGGAAACACAGGCGGCGCTACCTTGTCTGCGAGACAAAGCGTTCTACCGACGCGAAGGCAAAGCACACCTGCAGCGCTTTGAACTAGAAGACTGGTACGTGTTGAAGGAAATTAGCATCTTTCTCTCCGTCATCTATGACACGCATTACTTGCAGTCTAGACAGACTAACCACATGGCAACTCGCTACGAAGCCAGACGTGGCCGCCTAATGATCTTGTTTTGAACCATGTAGTATATTGAATTTAAAATTTTCTATCTAAACAGTCAACTGCCCTCTCGTCGAGATGGCACGCCGCCCTGCGCAGCTCCAATTGTGCGATCGCCTCCAATTGCGAATTGTGCGATCGCCTTTGAGTGTTGTATCGCGTACTATCGCGTTACGGCGTAAATTTTCTGATTTCTCTTTTTTTTTCCTCTTCTTCTTCTTTCTCCTTTTGTTCCCTTTACCCCTTTCCCCAGCACAGGGTAGCCAGCCGGTACTTACACTGACTAACCTCCCTGTCTTTCCTCCTCTTTGTCTCTCTCTCTCTCTCCCATCTCGACGACCAACTCTGGGCGACCCAGCAGGCCTACGAAGCGGCGAAGAGGCAAGACCTCGACGTCCCATCGTGGGAGGCCTAGGCCCAGCCGACTGAACTGTTGGTGCTCATTAAAGTTCACTCTCTCTCTCTAAAGAGTCAACTTTCGTGGCGTCCTTTAACTTCCGTGCATCTGCTTTTTTCAAGAGCAGTTTGAAATTATTTATTAAATCAAGCTTCGGAGAATTGACGCGTGTTTCACGGCTGTAATTTTTGTTGACTTCCACTGTGCTATAAATGCGTGTACAATATTTCTAGCCGTCTTCGTGTTTTGCTAAAATAACGTTTGGCACGTGTACACTTAGGTTTTTCACGAGTGAAGTTTGCGTCATTCGCTATAATATGCAGAATCAACCGTGCGCGACTAAAATCCACGTGCATACTATTAATAGAAGATTCTATTGTTCACTGGATTAGCGTGAACTTCGCCGTGTTTTCTGTCATATCGGCGCATCTTCCTAGAGGGACCCCTGCCGACAGGAAAACAAAATTATAGGACAGGTCTACCTGTAGGGGACCGAAACAGTATACTTCATATGTGCGCTTCGCCAGAAGCACCACAGGAATTGCCCTGTATTTCTTTATTTAATTATCAATAAACGTTTTTCTCTGTGTTATCACAGCGTTAATAAACCCAATGGCGACGGCCAGAAAGACAAATGTGCGCCAGAAGGACTTTTCTGTCGCGATAGTGAAGGCGTTCAACACGTTCTTTTAAGCGGCTTAACCTCCCAAAGAACCTAGTATAATTGAACGAGCCACAAGGCTTTGTCGCACGCAGAAGCCAACACCCATCAGGGCAGTGACCTTGGTTGAGTACATGACGATAAAAAGAGATAGGGCTTAAAGGGGATAGGCGTATAAGGAAGGAGGAGGGTGAAGGGGCGCATAAGGTCAGCCCGTATCTGGCTGTACCGATAAAGTCAGAAACGATGTAATGCCTCTACAGCGAAAACATGTTACGTAATCCGGAATGCACACACCGTAGGCACACGCAAACAAGTACACACTATACATGCCTTCTACTTTTGTGATCAATGTACTGTGACAAAATAGATTAGCATAAGCTCTGCAAATCTTCAGTTATTCTCTTCAACCATTTCGTCATAGTGAGTAAACGTATATCGCCCAAACGGTTTTCTGAAAAAACAGCGCTCGCTGCATACAGGATCACAGGAGGAACACAGCGGCACACAAGCTCAAGACTGCGCCTGTGTCTTACCTTGAACCTGTGGCCAGCGCTTTTTTTTCAGAACGTTGGCGCTCGACCAATTAGCCCAACTTCGCACTCTTGTTCAGACATTAAACTCATTAAAGGCGTTTTTGGCAGCTGCAGTATATGAAACGCAATGTTTTTCAGCACAATTACTAATTTTTTTACAGCCTGTTGCAAAAGCCGTGATTTTGTTTATTAAATACTACCTGTCGTTTATTTTTGTAATTACAAACATATATGTGATTATATCGATTGCCAACTGCGCGTGGCGTTATTTCGTTTCTACACTGCTTGCAGATGCATCTGCAATTCATGACCAGCAGCAATTAACCCGCTCAGAGCAGTACAAAGATAAGAAAAGTTGCACACTGTACAGGTGCCGTAAGGTCGGCCTTAAGCCCAGTTTTTCGTCCCGTCTCTACTGCCAAAAAGGCTAAATTAAAAGGGTCATTAAAAAATCACAAGCAGTACGGAGGAGCTATAGGCGACGCCTTTTTTTTCTTCAATAGGAGCCTGCAGTTCTAGAATGCAGAAGCTCTCATTTCCGCAAACTCCAAATGAATATACCTTAAAAGCGTCTGAAGCTAAGCTTGATGATGCGGCTTCATAGCGAAAAACATCCCTCGTCCCGTCTGATTTTTCTTGTCCTGTTTATCTCGCACTGTTTTTCGACAATATTCAGAGGAATATTTTTTTTTCAACAGCATGTTTTGCTGACCTATGACTATGCACGTAAGACTAAGAAACTGCATTCACTTATTGTGTCTCGTAGTGCCTGTTACACTAGCCGCTGACTGGGTGGCACAGTTTACAGTCGCCACGAGCTGTATAAATGTCAGATGGTGACCTGCTCTGTGCTACAACGCAGTATGTGGCTTAGTGTGTGCGAAATACGGCGATTTCCGTGACCGACGTGCGCAAACAGATGTTTCACTGCGTTTCATCGAAAATAGAACCACGTCTGGTCTTCGCAACTTTCCCACCTCCACTGCGTCCATTTGTCAGATCGAATGTGCCTACGTTATGCATTTCCCGTATATTTTTCTTTTGAAGTACCTTCGACATTCTATACATGATGATCAGTTGGGTTGAGAACAATAAAAACAAAGCAATGAAGGTAGCGGCGCATTCTTTTTGAACTTGCCAAATAAAGGGTTAGCGTATTAACCTTGATGTGACAGCCGTCACCGCACCAAACAATTCTAGTGTGCGCCTTCGCGCTTGTACAAGCTTGTCAGCTTCAACGCGAGCGGTCAACACTACGCGCATCCTTTCACGGCCGGCGTAGTCGATTCTGTGGCACCGCCGTGGACGAACGTGCTGTGAGCCGTGATTTCGACGTGGTAATCGTATATTGCCCTCGAGCAGAGCCGATACCTAGCCCGAAACATCGATAAGCGGTCGACTGCGGCCGAGACCGGCGCGCTTTACGAAAGGCCAAGGACCAAGTTGGTCGATATTCGCCAGCGTGTGCACAACGTTTGTGCACAC
The DNA here is from genome assembly GCF_023375885.2 of Dermacentor andersoni. NCBI lineage: Eukaryota > Metazoa > Arthropoda > Arachnida > Ixodida > Ixodidae > Dermacentor > Dermacentor andersoni. The sequence continues at coordinate 221,492,636 of NC_092814.1, read as the reverse complement.
GAGCCCGCAGTTGAGCCACGCACGTTGAGCTGGCACAGCAGAACAGCGCCTGCACGTCTCGTTCAGTGATTGATTGATTGATTGATTGATTGATTGATTGACTGACTGACTGACTGACTGACTGACTGACTGACTGACTGACTGACTGACTGACTGACTGACTGAGTGAGTGAGTGAGTGAGTGAGTGAGTGAGTGAGTGAGTGAGTGAGTGAGTGAGTGAGTGAGTGAGTGAGTGAGTGAGTGAGTGAGTGAGTGAGTGAGTGAGTGCGTGACTGAGTGAGTGAGTGAGTGAGTGAGTGAGTGATTTCAACGATAGTGGAAGTTTGCCAACCATTGCAGCCGGGCATCCCGATATTAAAAAAGTTGCCGCAGGAATAAAGCACCAACTAGCATTGTACGATTGCCTGGTTATAACCACATTATTCTGATCAGATTACACAGTAAATTATGCGTGCAAAATGAGAACGAAGTGAAAGCAGGAGCCACCTTTTCGACAAGTGTACTTGCCCTTTAAGAGAGGATTATGTTATATCGGTTATGTAGCTTTGAAAAAGACAAGTTCCCTTGTCGAAACGTTGGCTCCTGCTTTCACTTTGTTCTCATTTTGTTCATCGTTTTGAATTTCCATCTCTCCCACTCCCCGTGTTTTCACAGTAAATTACATAGACATTCGAAGGCAGTAGCTTTCGTTTCAGACTGGGAAGCGCTTCCAAAGGAGTGTAAACACCTTTATGAATTGTGGGCGCGCATGTAGTATCGCGAGTAAATATTTCGGGACCATGGCCTCATAAAACAAATAAAGTTTCCTCCAGCACATTACCGGCAATGTGGAATTTCTTTTGTACATCGAATAATAAATCGAATTCATCAATACATTGAATACATCAATACATCGAACAATATATCGTTGGTCGAACACGTGCACGTACACTGTGCCACTTGATTTCAACGTGCATGTCCAGTCTGCGAAGAAAAAAGAATTCGTGGCACCGCTTATTTTTTAAAAGTTTTGCTGGCGACTGTAGATGTATTTTTTCTTTTATTCATGATCATTTTTTCTTTGTTCACGATAAAATCCCCTGCTCACTTTGTCCCTTTCTTTTTCTCGCATCTAAATCAAATTTGAACGTGCAATCACGCTATAAACTTTTTATCAGGGCGCTCTATCGCCTAGCAAGCAGTCGCATTGCTGAATTTAACCTTATGTTCGTGTTTTGCAGTGATCGAGAAAGAAAAAGAAAACGAATAACATACATTTCGCTCATTTCCTCTATTTCAGCCGGGAAATGGCACCTGCCGCGAACTTCAGACAACTTGAAATTTTATTTTGTAAAGCATGAATGCTGTAATAAAGGTATGATGTGTGGAAACTGACCCTGGCAACGTACAATGCACGAATGTTCTCGAGTGAAGCTAGCTTAGCATGACTCTTCGAGGAACTATCATGCATTGTTTGGGATATCACTGGCCTTAGTGAGGTTATAAGAACTGGTTAGGCTTATACAGCGCTAACTAACGGCTGCGTCCTCTGCTATAGAGGACTTCCATAACAGAACCAAAATGGGGCAGGATTCCTAATACATAAGGACATAGCGGGCAACACTGACGAATTATACAGCATTAATGAGAGGGTAGCAGTAGTCGTAATAAAACTAAGCAGTAGGTATAGAATGAAGGTAGTACAAGCCTACGCTCCAACCTGCAATCACAATGATGATGAAATAGAACAGTTTTATGAAGATATCAGAGATGAGAAAAGTGCACACTGTAGTCATGGCCGACTTCAATGCAAAAGTGGGGAAAAGCAGGCTGGTGAACAAGCAATTGGTAACTACGGCATCGATTCTAGGAACACTAGAGCAGAAATGTTGGTAGAATTCGCGGAAAGGAATAAGCTGGGAATAATGAACGCTTTCTTCAGGAAGTGTCGGAACAAAAAGTGGACCCGGAAAAGCACCAATGGTGCAACAAAAAATGAAATTGATTTCATACTTTCTACCGATCCCAGCATAGTGCAGGAAGCAGATGTGTTAGGTAGGGTAAAGGTGCAGTGATCATAGGTTAGTGAGGGCTAGGATTCACCTTAATTTGGAGAGGGAAGGAGCGAAATTGGTCAGGAAGAAACAGGCCACCCTTGACGCAGTAAGGGCAAAAACAAACCAATTCCGGCTGGTACTTGCAAACAAATATGCAGCCCTATAACGGAGGGATGAAGATGACATAGAGGTAATGAACGAAACCTAAACTAGACTGGCTTCAGAAGCAGAAATTGAAGTAGGAGGTAAAGCACCAAGGCGACCAGTAGGTAAGCTCTCCCAAGTAGCGAAAAAACTCATAAAGGAACGACGAAGGTTGAAAGTGTCCAACTCAACAGACGAAATAGAATTCGAGGAACTGTCAAAACCGATGAACAAGGAGAAAGTAAGGGATATTCAAAATTATAACGTGAGAAAGACTGAGGAAGCGGTAAAAAATGGACGCAGCATGAAATCAGTGAGAAAAAAACTTGGCATAGGAGAAGCCAAGATGTATGCCCTGAAAGACAAACAGGGTAATATCATAAGCAATATCGAAGATATAGTAAAACCAGCGGAAGAATTACCTGTACAGTACCAAGAGAAGGCACGACACCTCCATTCGAAGTAGTAATGAACAGGTAACAGAGTCTCCTCTTATACCTAGCGATGAAGTTATAAGGGCCTTGAAAGACATGAAACGGGGAAACCCGACAGGAGAAGATTGAATAACAGTCGATTTAATCAACGATCGAGGAGACATCATGCTTCATAAGCTTGCAGCCCTTTATACGAAATGTCTCACGACTTCCAGAGTCCCAGAGAACTGAAAGAAAGCCAACATTATACTAATCGACAAAAAGGGACACATACAAAAATTGAAAAATTATAGACCCATTAGCCTACTTCCAGTATTGTAGAAAATATTCGCCAAGATAATTTCCAATAGAATAAGGGCAAAACTTCACTTCAGTCAACCAAGATAACAGGCCGGCTTCAGGAAGGGATACTCTACAATGGACCACATCCATGTAATCCAATCAGGTAATCTAGAAATTGGTAGAGTACAATCAGCCTCTCTATATGGCTTTCATAGGTTACGAGAAGGCACTTGACTGAGTATATAAAGACCAGTAGTCACAGAGGCACAAAGTAATCAAATAGTACAGGAGGCTTACGTAAATATGTTGGAAAATATCTACAAATATTCCACAGCTACTTTGATTTTCCACAAGAAAAGTAGAAAGATACCTATAAAGAAAGGGGTTAGGCAAGGAGACATAATCTCTCCAATGTTGTTCAGTGCATGCCTGGAAGAAGTATGCCAGCTATTAAACTGGGAAGACTTAGGAGTGAGGATCAATGGTGAATATCTCAGCAACATTTGGTTTTCAGATGACATTGTCCTGTTCAGCAACACTGGGGACGAGTTACAACAAATGATTGGGGGCCTTAACAGACAGAGCGTAACAGTAGGCGTGAAGATTAAAATGCACAAGACAAAGTTAATGATCAATAGCCTGGCAAGGAAAGAAGATTTCAGGATAGCCAGTCAGGTTCTAGAGTCTGTGAACGAGTTCATTTATCTAAGTCAGCTACTAGCAGGGGACCCTGATCATAAGAAGGAAATTAACAGAAGAATAAAAATAGGTTGGAGTGCATACGGCAGACACTGTCAGATCCTGACTGGAAGCTTACCACTATATGAAAAAGGAAGGTGTACAATCAATGCGTTATACCGGTGCTAACATATGGGGCAGAAACTTGGACACTGACTAGGAAGTTCGAGAAAAGTTAAGGACCGTGCAAAGAACAAAGAGGGTTAGGGGCCACGTTAAGAGACAGGAAGAGAGTGGTATGGATCAGAGAGCAAACGAGGATAGGCGATATTCTAATTGACATTAAGAGAAAAAAAGATGGAGCTGAGCAGGCAATGTAATGCGTAGGTTAGATAATCAGTGGACATTTAGGGTTACAGAATGGGTGCCAAGAGAAGGGAAGCGCAGTCGAGGACGACAGAAGACTAGGTGGGGTGATGAAATTACGAAATTCGCAGGTAGCAAGTTGGAATCTCTTGGCGCGGGACAGAGGTAATTTGAGATCGCGGAGAGAGGCCTTCGTCCTGCAGTGGGCACAAAATAGGCTGATGATCATGATGGCGCTATGGTATGTTATGGTATGGTATGGTACGGCAAGTAAGCTGTGTGTAACTAAACACTCTGTGACTGCGTACTGGATTGGTATGCAGCATGGTCCCCCGTTAATAAATGGAAATAAAAGCTAAATAAGTAAAAAAAAACTGAGAAGTAAAAATTATGCAGATCCAACACGCATCGGAATCCACGTCAAGCGAACCTTTTGCGGAGAGGTTAATGAAATGTTAGAAATTTGCCCATTTCATTCCTGGGTCCCGAGAGTAAAGGAAGTTGGCACGCGCGCGTGTGCTCTCGCGCATCCGTGCTGCGCAATGCGACAACCCTTATATTGCCTTGTATTTCTTCATTCCTCTTTTATTTACTTTAACTGCATCCCCTGATCATTGACAGATCCCTCTTTGTGGGTATTTCACACTTTAGAAATCGCCATCATCAACAACACGCGGAATTCATCTCAAAGAGGTCGGTAGCCTTGTCACTATACGTACGATTGTGGGCCTAATGGTTAAGAAAGGAGGCATAGAAATGTTAGAAAGGTTTCCTTTATTAAAGGAATTGTGCTATTTCTGACGTAGATAGCGTGTCCCAGCACACTTTAGCCAAGCTATTTAACGAAAAAAAAAGGAATCATTAAAAAAAAAAAAAAGACACGGTGCAATTGTAGGACCTGTGGTGTTCGGTCTTCAGAGGTCTGACGACCGAAGACTGTAGGGCTTATAATTGTAGCTTGCACCATGTATCTCTAATTTTTTTTTATTTGAACAGCTCGGATGATGTTAGCTGGGTTTTCGTGTATTTGTTGCAATCAGGACATTTAGGCATCGTTTCTTTTATCACTGAGTAATTCCGTAGAAAACAAAGCGAGCAGCCTGGACACATATAAGGCTAGTAAAGATGGTAGCGCTGTCTAGTGTGCAAACTATTCGACAAGGCGGTGGCGGCGGCAGCACCCACCCAGCCAGCAGCGACGGTGCTCGCGTGCTCGCGACTCTAAGCCGGATGCTCACGCCACACCAGTTTCCGGCCTCCTGTGTTGTGGAGCTGCCACGTTAAAAGTCAACTGCGATTGAGACATTTGGTCTCGCTCCTATATTAAAAAGGACCGGGGGGACAAAATTTCTGTACTACGAATTCGGCAAGGAAAACACAAGGATGTTTACGTGTCGCCTTCCGGTTCATGAGGCTGCACCAGACGTGTTTTGACAAGATGTTTCCGGCCAATAACCGAGCTTTGTAGCTATACGCGTACTTAGGTGATGTTTATTTCAGACATGTTGTTACTTTTTGTTCTAACGGCAGGTTGGGAAATGCTGCAGCAACTTCCATAACATCCACAATCTTCTGATATATATATATATATATATATATATATATATATATATATATATATATATATAGAGAGAGAGAGAGAGAGAGAGAGAGGGAAACGCAGGGAGGTTAACCAGACTGCGCTTGTTTTGCTACCCTACACTGAGGTAGAGGACAGAAAGGTACAAGAAAGGAAAGGGAGAAGGAAGGGAGGAGCAGATGGCTCGCGCAAACACACAACAGCGTTCATTGAGCACTCTAACGTAGTCAGAGAACTCAGACGTCTACGAAAATTGCAGCAGTGCTATTATGGCCCGCAGCCCGGATGACGGTCGAATCCATTGTCCCAGAATACTTTTTTTCTTCTGTGAACACTCTGTCGTCCAGTCAGCTTAAAACGGCACGCAGTGTTCATCTTTCGTTGTTAAAATGGGGACAGTATGTAAGGATATGCGGTATGGTCTCGTTGCAATCACAAAACGCTGCTCGAGGCACAGTCCATTATGCAGATACGGAAAGAGCAGGTGTTCATAAAAACGACGCCCAACAACAAGCGACACAGTAAAGTTGCGTCGCATTAAGATAGACTACAGGTGGTATGGGCTAAGGCGCAATGAAGGGTTAAAGAAGTGCGGTCGCGAGTCTGCACATTCAACTGAATTTCCATGTTTTAGTGAAGTGTGACGAGAAAGTAGGCGAAGCCGTTGCGCGGCGTCAGGCCTTCTGACAGTAGCACAGGCACACGCTTAACTAATTCTTGTTTTTGCTCCTTAGTCAAATGGCGCAACCTACTCGGGGAGAGCGGACATCAATCAGGTGGTGAAAAAACTGTTATCCGTTTATTTAAATAAGGTAAAGTGAAATAAGCATCTTGTAAATGTGTATTAAAATGTCTACTGTTACAAATATGAATGAATAAATATCTAAGTATTGCAGTAAGAATTACGGGAGCATGAGAAGTAAAAAAGAACAATTTTAGCAAGCACTTCCATTTTGTCTCGCGCAGAAAGTTGCAGAAGGCTTCACAAACGTTCCTGTGGCTGTAACCCAGTATGGTAGCCTCAAGGAAAGAATTACTGGTACGGTCCAATTCAAGCCAAAGTTTTGGAAGGGTTCTTCTAAAAATCTTTTCCTTTGAATACCAAACCGGCGACATGTCAACAAGAAGTGTGGCAGAGATTCAATCACATTGTGTAGAGGACACAGAAGTGATATAGCCAGGCCAGACCTGTTCAGAAGGGGGGGGGGACTCGGCATCGTAGTCTAGTAATCGTTACTTCAATTTTTCTAGCGGAGCACCATTTGTTGTTCCAAGGAAACTTGAGATGCGGGAAATCAGATGTTGACAACGTTGATTTGGAGAAGTTATTAGTAGTAGTATGTTTTCGGAATCGCGCCGTAGTGACGAAAGCTGACGTAGGTGAAATGAAGAGCGTCGTGGGATGCTACTCCGAGTGCACCTGCATTTTCATTTAAGTCTAGACTTTTGTGGCCTGACACCCACACTAAACGAACGAGACGTAAATGTCTTGGAAAGTGAGAACAGACTGTTTCTAATGAATTTGACAATTTGGATGTGGTTGCGGAAGAACAGACAGACATACAATTCGTTAAGATTACTGTTGATGACAGAGATGATGTTAAATTGGATAACGCTAAAACATTACCAATAATTCCGCCTGAAAGATAGGCGTGAAGTCAGGTAGTCGAATGGAAAAAGATCAATTTAAATATGGTGATAGGATTCCAATACCTGCCTTCTCTTCACAGAAAGAAACCTCAGTCGCTATCATGGTCTTTGTGTCCAGGTGTGTAAGATTGTCTTCCAAAATATTATTCAGATATTGAAAGGGAAAATGGTCAGCATTTTCTGGAAAAATATCGTCAAATTTTAGCGATTGTAACAGATGAATTTAGTAAAACCAGCCTGGCATAGGTGAACATTTAATGGGTACAAAAGTTTTTGTACGAGAACAGCTTGAGGGAAACGAGAGCGATACCATAGATGGTAAAAATGAGGCCGATTCATTAATAAAAACATATTGTGACTTCTCTGTAGAGATGCATATATTTTTACGGCAATTTGTATTGTTAGGATATGAAATCGCATGAGAAGAGAAGGTAGGCGTGTTTCTTGATATCAGATATCATTCTTCATGAATTTAGGAAGCCCAAGAAAAATACGTAACGCCTCTCGTTCTAATAGAGCCAGAGGCCGAATTTTATATGCCGGCCCGCCAAAGAACAAAACGCAGCCGAACTCTATTATCGGGCGGATATACATGCAATCGATCATAATAAGGGCATGCCGGTGTAATCTTGATCGATTGCTGCTAAGTCTACGCAGCATTCCTACTGCGTGTGCTCCCTTTGAGGTAATGTGCTCTATATGCTGACTGCAATTGAGATTTTCAGTGTAGATGACCCCCAACTATTTAAGTGAATTCACCTGTTGGATACTCTCTTGTCGATAAAGGATCGAACTTTGCGCAGGAACGCTTTGGGTGAAAATTAGGAAGGCGCATTTTCTGATATTAGGAGAGAGGTTAATGTCATAAAGCCACAATCCAAGGCTACTCATATAGGACTGTAGCGTTTGATACAAAGCATGTAAGTCTACCGATGCAGCGAAAAACGCAATGTGATTGGCGTATAAGCGCACATGCACATCTTGTTGCAAAGGTACAGTACTGAGTAAAACATTAAACAGCAATGGCGATAGGATTGATCCTTGGGGTAGACCTCTTGACTGCTTATACGGTAATGAAGGCAATCCGCACAGAAAGCTGGTGCCCTGTTTAAAAATTCATAAACCCACGCGACAAAATAATTTGGAAGACCTGCATTCTGAATCACGTTTATTAGGCTTAGATACGCCTTAGTGATACCCAAAGTGACTAAGGCTGCATATTGTTGCTGACATCGAGATAGTTGAATTCGACTTTTTATGTCGACATGGGCACACCAAATGGAGCACCCACGTCTGAAGCCGATTTGGTATGCGCTCAGAATCATGTTCTCTATCAGCCAATTAATTATATATGCGGTCGTGTAAGATTCTTTCTATGAGTTTTACTAGGTTAGTTGTAAAAGATATTGGCCTAATCTTATCTAAGACGTAACCAGCACCTTGCTTTTTAAATAATGGGATTAATTTAGCAAGTCTAAGTTTCGGAGAAATCTACGAATTTTTAATAGAATGGTTTACCATTGTAATTAAAGCGTGCGGCAATATATTCAATAAAGTTTTTGTTTTATGGCTGCAGTGATGCCATTGGGACCTGGCATTGAGTTTGTCAGCTGGCTTAGTGTATTTGTTAGCTCTGAAACTGTAATTGTTTTAGTCTTCACCATGAGTAGGTGGCGTAGCGTGATAGCGCAAGATGACTTAAGGTGGCTTTCTAGACCTTTAGCGATATCTTCCAGAAATTTGGCCAATTCTCAGGGTGTTGGAACCACCGAGTCGACGTTTATTCGTGGCGGAATGACCTTTTTATTCCTCAGAAATTGAAAGAGTGCTTTTCTGTTGGTGACCTTTGAAAGAAAGTCGAAGTGCTTACAATTAAAGCTGTATTTCGCATTTGCAACTGTTCTTTTGAATGTTCCTGCCGCGAACTTATTGTCTTTCCAATTGCCAGGACACTGGTTATGAAGTAGCTTTTGCGACGTTGCTTTTCTTAGCATGTAAGCACGTGAGCACTCTGTGTGGCACCAAGGGTTAGAAGACCCACTTTTTGTGGAGTGCACAGTAAATTGAGATTTCATTACGGAATCTTCTAAAAGTGAAAATAAAATTATGGCCTTTTCTTCTTTCTTATCCCATTGCTGGTTAGACAAACCAATGTGTGAGAGATTTTTGAATGCGCTGAAGTTAAAAAAAGTATTTGAATATGTAGTAATTTGTGTCAGCGGGCACGCGAGCTCAAAAAGTATAGGAAGATGGTCACTGCTTATGCTTGCGTTTATAGCGGACCATGCCGAGTGAAAGTAACACCTATCCCACAGAGTGACTGACAACAAACGAATGTGGGTATTCTAATGCATGATAAATTATTGTTAGCTGCCCGATCCCGGAAACACTTACGACTCGAATCGGTCTTATAACCCCACGAAGTGTGATGGGAGTTAAAGTCCCCGGCAAAAATCAATTTTTTTCTACAGGACGTAATTCTTGAACCAAGAACACTGTATTCACAATGCCTGCAGGGAAATAAACTTTAACTATATCATCGGGATGCGGCCTGACATAAAAAGGTCTATAGCTATATTTTCACTTTCTGAAGTCATAAGCTGGTAAGCCATATTTAGCCCGGTGCGCGATTTTTGAAGAAATAAATGTAGCTAAGCCGCCACCACGAGAGAGGCGGTCTAAACTAAATGTACGGTAATTTTTTTAGTTGAAATGACTGTTCTGCTTATAACCAAGTTTCTTGCAATACAATAATATCAGGGGCGCGTTGAATACAGCATTAATATAAGTCTGTAGCAGTGGAATAAATGGGACGAGAATTCCGCTGTAATATTCTTAGCGTACCTATATTCAGTAATACTAGCAGCAGTAACTGTCTTGTCTCGGATGCTATCCTTCAAGAAATCATTTTTAGAAATATTTTCTTTCTGTCCACGCTTGTTGTTGGACAGAACATGCTACCTCGTCGGCTTTCTTGATGCCGATAGTGCCGATAGAGAATAATGAAGATTGATGGCCATTTTTACGCTAAATATTCTGTATTTTATTATCTTTCATCCTTTGGATTTTTCGACAAATATTTCTCTTGTTTTCTTCTCAATACTAACCGCCTTCATCAAATTCCATCCAGATATTGGCCAATCCCACGTAGTAGGTATATGCATGAGCCCATCTACAGTCATTATTATTTTATACGAAAACACAAATATCCACACAGAGAGGGAAATAGGGAAGGTGCAGGCTGGCAAATGCCACCTAGAAAAGCAGAAATCCTGCCCACTCTTTAGGAAGGAGGAGATAGAAAAGGAGGGTAAATATAAGAAGAAGGTAAGTAAAGAAGAAATAAACAGCGAGATGTCAGGCCACAAAAACGAATGTAAACAAGGCATAGAGCGAGCAAGTGGGTACACAACATACACGTAGGAAGAGAAAAATAAAAAAGAACACTCGGGTCTCACTAACTACAGAAGGATGTAAAAATACAAAAACAATGTTAGCAAAAAAAATATTTTGTCCCTTCCAAAGTCTGTTACAAACGGGAAGCCAAGCCAGTTTCTTGTAGAAAAGTAAGCAGGCTGCGATGAGCCTGGTTGTGTCAAGAAGCACGGCCACTCAGATACAGGCAACGATCAAGGGCCGTACACTGCAGGCCACGTAGGCTATAGTCCCTTAGTAGCGACGTGCGCTGCGAAAGGAAAGCCTGGACACTCTAATATAAAGTACTCAAGTGTCTCGCAGGAACCGCAAGGAGCAAACGACAGACTGCCTACACGTTCTTGCCGGTATGAACTTTCACACACTAAAGCACAGTCAGCCGTTAACTTGAGCAATAGAGCTCTCGACCAACGAGGCAAGCCTCGACCACGAACACGCGGAGAAAAGGATCCTTTCGTAACACGCCGGTCTGGGTGCTGCTTCAGGTGGTATCGACGAATCAACTGACGATCATTGTCAAGCCTGCACAATATTTCGGGACAGTAACATTCGGTGTAAGCGCAAGAAGAAGCGAGTCGATCGGCCTCTTTATTTCCGGAGATACCTACGTGCGAAGGTATCCATTGGCCAACGAATACTCCACGAGATCTAATTCTGCTGCCAGACTCAATATTGCTACGCACAACTGGGCTATCAGCGTCACTTTTCTGTAGTCTGCTGAGGGCAGCGCCGGAGCCCGTAAGGATGACATCCTTCACTGTCCTTAACTCTTCTTGCACGTACTTCAGAGCGACATTAATCACTGCCAGCGACGCAGCAGTTGGTGAGGATGGATGCGGTATGCGAAACACACGTCGGATGTCAGTTGAACGGCGCAAGAAAGCTGCAGAGGCGCCTTGACCATCGCTGTGTACAGATGCGTCCGTAAATACCTTAACATATTCTCAAAATCTTCAGGACAAGTGTGACTTGGCCCATTGGAATAGCGCCAGAACAGCAGAGAGAACAAACAGAAACACGAACAAATAGAAAGAAGCCGTGAGCACATAAGCAGTCGAAGCTTTTCGATTTTCTCGTACGACGCTGCTCGGAAACAAATGCCTTGTATTTATTTTCTTGAAGACAACCTCTGGAAGGAATCTACTGTTGGGTTAGTTGGTTTGACATAACAGTGCTATTTCCCAGGTCAAAGACCGGAAAGCCGACAAAGCAAGAGCGCCGACAAAGCCTAGTCTTCTCTTGTCTTTCCCGTTCGGCCGTCTTGTTTTCGCGCTGCATAATAGTGACTTTTGACGAAGAGTGCTAGAAGATATCTGCATAATGAATAACCTTTGCGGCATGATACAGTTTATTTTTTTTTTCAAAGTGTACCCACGATATTTTACGCACTTTCTCCTGCAATAAACAGGGCTCCGCATACGAGTTTGGCGCCGAGGAAATAGAACATGAAATTTTTCTTCTTTACTTGTGCGCCACTGGTGAACCTACCCGATATTAAAATTTCTGTATTTTGACGTCGCTGTTATCGCGTTCATTTTATCTGGTCGGTTTTGAAAACGCGGCGCTCACCACCCAATGCAAATGCTTATATATCTACTGCTTATAACGTGCGTAAATGCTTTGCAGGCTGCAAGAAATGTCAATGAGCGTAACTTTCTGTACATGCCATGAGTAAATTTAAACGCATTTTTTTTCATTCAGTCGCGCGTTGATGTCCGACACCCCATGACCAGCCTGCTACATCCGCGGTCATCTGTATTCCACGGCAGCAAAATTTACATAATATTGGCGCATATAGGAGCAATATGCACTGCCACATCGGCAACACCCGCCTCCGCCGTGTGGGCTAGAGTAATAAAATGGGTGGCGTCACTTTCGGAGCCACCCACGCAATATCACGCGAACTTTGACTTGCTGGTGCACCAGCAGTGCTTGACAGAGTGCGGAAGTGAAGCGTGCACACACAAAGGCGCGCAACCGTCATACAGCGTAACAATGCAACAACCGGGCTGATCGCTTGAGCACAACGTCGCAAATGCGACTTATCAGCTGAACTTGCATGCGCGGCCAAGAACAGGCGGGCAGAACTTCGAGCAAAAGGAAGCATTTACAAAACGTTGGCTGCAGCACGTCCAGGTTACGGCACATGTACGTATTACGGGCAGCAAGGAGCGGCAGCGTGCGCGACTGCCTGTTCTCTGCCGCGGATAGCAATTAAAATAAATTCCGGGGTTTGGCGTGTGAAAGTCACGAGCTGATTATGAGGCAAGCCGCAGTGGACGACTCCGGATTCATTTATGATCACTTTGGGATTCTTTGACGCGTACGTAAATCCAGCTACATGAGCGTTTTTGCATATCATCCCAACGAACTGCGGCCGGGATCGAACCCGCAACCTCAAGCTGCCCAAGTTAGCACTGCGAGTCTGCGAGCTGTTGAGAATTACGGTGGCAATGGGGATGTTGCAGGAGAGGGGATAACCGGACCAGTTAGTATAGATTCATAGTTATTTAGAAGCGCAAACACACACTGCGCTCGTTGTGTCTCGTTCTTCGCTGTGCAGTGTTTGCACTTCCAAACAACTATGACTGGCAATGTTCTTAATGTTGGCGGCATTGGTCTTGCAGTATTCTAGCTGAAGTTCGCTCGGATAATGCGACACTTCCACTGGGCCACGATTTTGTAGCGACGCCTTTTATTCCGCTCGATTCTTAGGATGGTGGTCGTTCTGACCACTGACGAAGCGCGAAAAGTGCGATCATTAATAGCAAAGCAAAAGGCATTGCTACAAAATCAAGGCCCTGTTCACAAGGCGGGCCGAATTCCGCGGACTATAAACACGACGCGGCTGAGCTGCAACCAATCGCACAGCTATAGCGGCTCGTTTTCAGTACGCTTGGGCGCTATAACAACAAAACTATTCCATTTTGATTTTATTACAATCTTGTGACGTCAAATTCATTTCACCGCCGATGCAAGCTTAGGCGGGGACCCGCAATGTTTTTTTTTTTTTTTGTTAGAAGCCCAATCAAACACACTCTTGGTTTACAGACGGTCCCTTTCGTTTTAAAGCAAATAGCATTGACCGCTCTGACATCCGTTGTTTATCTCAACAGCGTAGGAGAGGCGAAGAGCACACAAAACTGGAGATGTTATTACTGGGACCAATCGAGCTAGCGCAACGAAAGTGGATCAGCGGAGGAGGAGAGTTGCGCCAGCGTGAATGAGTGGTTTGAGCAGCGCAAAGTCACGCCGGCTTGCCGCAGGAGAGGCAGTAGTGGGCAAGTGATGCCGGCGTCTCAGATTGGGCAGTTTCCCCTTCTTTAGCTTCCGTGGCCTTTTGGTGATCGCGGCGCAATGCAACGGGGTCAAAACGCCGCCAAAACTGATCCCCACCGAAGGAAAGTAGGCAAATCGTCAGTCGTCTGCTTGCCGAAAAGGTTGGACAACATTATACTTCCAAGAGGGGTGCTCACCGATCGAACTAGATGATATAAAGTTCCACGCTCAACGCCGCGGAGCGGAGCGTCAGCAACCATGTTGCGCTAGCGATTACTTTGTGAGGCGCACTTCATTAAAAACTCTTTTGGTGTGGCGTGTGCGATCGGCCGTGGTTCTAGTCGCACACTCAGTATAGAAAAGCTAGGACTAAATAAAGTGACATTATTGATTGCTTCACAACTTGCCTTGTTTTCACTCGTCGAAAGCAACAAGCAACACATTTATGAATTTATGATGAAACGTAAAGCAATTCCAAACTTTTCTATTCCAATTCTGCAGTCAGCCCTCCACGATTGGTCAAAAAATTTTCGAGGCAACATCTCCTTCCCCTTGTGCCTGTTTGTCGCACAACGTCACAAAAACTGCGAAAACTCTCTATCTGATATGATATGCGAAAAATTATTATGCATTATCAGACCGACCGAAAGAAAAGTTTCTGATTTGACGCCTTTTTCGCCATTAGCGAAAAACACGTCGTATGACCGATTGCTACGGTCAAACGTTTTCGAGCTGCGCCCACTTCACCTGTCTGTCACGCGACGTCACAAAACCGCGATAACTCACCGCGTCAAATGACGTAATAGCATTAAATACGCAGTAATATCCGAACAAAACTGATTTTTTTTTTCTGAATCGCCAGAGACCGCCCCGTTCCGAAAGAAATAGAAGGTGAGTGCCCGCCGGTCCTTCTGGCACTGGCTTCTCGGAGCTGTCGGGGAGCTTGGATTTATTTGCGCATATTAAAAAAAATTGTCTGGCAGTATAACGTTATCAAGGCCTTCCCGCATGTATACGACGTCGCTCTGCGATTTCTTCTTTGCTAAGGATCCGTTTTAGCGTCATTCTTAACCGCGATTTCGGACCAGCCACGGCAAGCTAAGCATGGAAAGCGGACCAATCGAAGACGCCAGTACCACCCTTTTCATCCGGTTATCTACTTTCACTGTGCTGGCTCGGCCACAGCGAAATTCTCTCCACTTGAGCATGGTCCTCGCCTCTTCTTAGTCAATTAGGTTAGAAAAACTGCTCAATGTAGGCAATGCTATTCGCTTTGAAAGCAAAAGAAAGTGATATCCTATAAACGAGAAACGCGTTAGGGCTTTTCAAACAACGCTGCGGGTACCAACGGGGCTTGCGTCGGTGGCTACGTAAACATGACATCAGTAAATTGGAATGAAAACAAATTGGAATAGTTTTACGTTATAGAGCTCCTTGACGTTTACCGTCCGCTCCGCTCAAACCAGTGCATACACACAGCCGCTCAGAGGGAACGCCAAAAGTGTGCTTATACAGTGTGCATGCGCACAACGATCATGCCCCCAGCGGAATGCAGAACGCTGGGCTGGCTCCACCACTTCGAATATTGAG
Source organism: Dermacentor andersoni (assembly GCF_023375885.2). Classification (NCBI taxonomy): domain Eukaryota; kingdom Metazoa; phylum Arthropoda; class Arachnida; order Ixodida; family Ixodidae; genus Dermacentor; species Dermacentor andersoni. Next base: position 221,477,162 of record NC_092814.1, on the reverse strand, counting down.
CATAGCGTTGACGGTGCGCCCACTTCGCTTAGTCGTTTTTGCAGCCAAACGCACTTCGCGCTTCTAAAGACACTCCGAGCGCGAGCCGCGCATGCGCCGTCGATAACGGGCAGCCCGACGCCGGCGCCGACGCCAAGCCTGTGGCATATGGCGTGTTTAGCGTCCGTGCCTTGGGGCGTCGCCACCATCGAAACGATGACAGCGCATCGCCGGCAGCGGTAAACGAAGCGGCAGTTAAGCTTTTATATTATAAGCTTCATTCGTAACACTTCAAATCAATGCGTCTTTAAATCAATCTTTAAATATTTCGGAAGCAAATTCGGCTTCCACGTTGAAAGTTTTCTATCACGGTGCACTTGAATGGGTCACGCCGAGACGGTAGGCACTCTGGACGGTCTGGACCAGAAGACGAACTGTCGCGACAGAATTCTCGGTTGTGAGAGTTACGTGGTTATGCTCAAATTGAGCTGCAGTTTGCTGAATATTGTGAACTAAGTGGTGCGACACCTTAACGTACAAAAGTGCAGGAACTTCAGCACCATACCAGCCTGCGATGCCTCTATGCGGTCGGATGTAATTCTTCATCCAGGAACGGACAGCTTGCGCTCGCGACGTGCTTGTGTTCACCGACATGTGGGGTGGGACTGTACGTAGTACCTTTCTGCATATAAACACTTATGCATGTTGCGTACAGGTATACCCACTGAAACGCCATTCACGTGCCGTTTATTTCGTTTATACATCGATGCTGTTACAATAAAGCCGTTCATTTGCAGCAAGTTTGTGCGATTAGTGTTGTGGTATCAATCGGCCTTTGCGGAAGCGCCAACCTTCAAAGGTTGTCGCTGCTGCAACAGCAATAGCTGTTGACAAGCGATGGCAAGCTACTGAGACAAGCTACGACAAGCTAAGCAGCTTTGACAAGCTAATTCTAAATGTCAAATAAGAAAAATGTATAAATATTATGCCAATGATAAAAAATTTAGTAGATACTTGACCAAAGTCTTGCACTGTTTCTGTAGCAGGTATACGGGTAAACATTAGAAGATGCGCGTGCGCAATCTCCTCCCGAGAAGATGAAAGAAACTTTAGTTAGGGATACTTGTATAAAGTCTGGGTCGTCTTCGTTTATTTAGGTGGCGCTCGTCTGGTGTATGCTGGAGAATAGGGAGCCTTCATGCAAGCGCTTGCATGTCCCTAGTGGAGATGCGGAGAGACAGGATTCTTTCCTATCCCTGTCTTTCTCTTCTTGCCACTTGCTTCGTTTAAAATTTTTCACTTCAGCACTGGTTGATGGGTAAGCTGCAAGGCGTGTCTTCCGCCAATTAGCTTAACGAGCGTCTATGGAGGAATAGTACGGTAGCTAGCTGGACGAGTCGGTACATCTACATTATTATTACTTACAGCTAGCACTAAAAGCAAGGACGTGTTTCAGAGCTCGTGTTTCGTCTCTCTTCCTCGTCCATGATTTTGATGCGTGTTGTAAGTAATAGTCGAGGGGGCAAGGCACAGTATAGTGTTAGGCACAGTATCGTTATCTGCATCATCGGTGAAATGGCTGAGAGGCAGAATCTTCGACTCATGCTCTGTGGGTTAAGATTTCTAATCCTCGCTGCGCTCGGCCACCTTATTTTTGTCAAAGTTGTGGCAAAGCTATCTTGGATTCCAGCGACGGTCCCCAGTTGACATCAAAATGACTAAGGGGAGTAAGCCGTAAGCGGATATCGCAGTAAAATAGAGGACCCCAAGCTGGTTTCAGTCAGGTAGAGGAAGTCTGGCTCTGCGCCTAACTCCTGCAGCATTACTATATACGGCCTAGAAACCTAAGGTTTTACAAATGTTCTTCTGCATGCTTCATAGTTTACTAAGCCAAGCAGTAAGTTAAGATAGGAACCGAAAGTGTTAACAGCAGAAACCGCTCGGTTTTTACTGTTCTTTCATGCCGCATCAATTTAGAGAACGGAACGACGCGTTTCAACGGCGATGTGTCCTTTACTCCGGGTCTGAAGACGCTCAGAAACAGAATGCAATATTAAAAATTGGGACGTTTTATGGCTCAAGCTTTGTCTCCCAGGGGTAACAAAGGTAACAAGAGACCAGTAATCATTTATTTCCAGGATTTTACCGAAAAACAGCTTGTCTTAAAAAGTGCGTACAAACTGAAGGGTAGTCGAATATCGATTCAAAACGATTACTCGCGCAGCACACTAAGGAAACGTAAACTCTTGTGGGATAGTGCTAAAAGTGAAAGAGAACACGGCAAGAAAGTTCGCTTAATTAATGATAAGATGCGTATTAACAATAAGCTTTTCACATGGGATGACAGTAAGAACTTGAGGATCAAAACTGACGGCCATGTAAATACTTCGAAAAATGATTGACTTGCCTCCGCTGATACTTCCCCTGGTGCTAAAGAACTGAGAATTTTAAACATCAACGCCCGCAGTGTCGTTAATAAATTGGAAAGCCTTGAGGCAACTATCATGGGTTACAATCCACATGTAGTTGTGATAACAGAAACATGGTTGCATGACAATATTGATGATGCTGTTGTGTTTCCTCCATCTTATCAAGCATATCACCGTGACAGGTGTACTATAGGGGGCGGGGTAGCAGTTTTGATAAAAGAAACTATATCCGCTACTCTGTTATGTCAGGCCGATAACTTGGAATCTGTTACAATGAAGCTTACTTGCTGGGATAAATCATTTTTGCTATTTGCAGTTTATCGAGCACCTGACTCCCACCCAGAATTCTTTCGTGATCTTTTTGAGCACATGGTTTCATTCACAAGCGATAAAGTGCTACTTATAGGCGACTTTAACCTACCAGATATTGATTGGGAGAACGGGTTTCTCTGCACCGAGATTAATTCACACTTAGATTACTTGCATGACATCATTCTGTCTCACAATCTACACCAGGTTGTGAGACAGCCAACGCGCACCTATGGTACGTCAGCAGCCATACTCGACCTCGTTTTTGTAAGTCGTTCATTAGAAAACTTTTTTGTTTCGGTTGAGCCTGGATTTCTGATCATAGTCTGGTATATTTTTCTTGTTCTTTGGAAGTGCTTAACACCGAAAAATGTAAAACAACCACTGTTAAAGATTTTTCTCGTGCCAGAGATGAAAGTGTCTTGGATTATCTTGAGCAATGCTTTGATAACTTGCACAGTAACAATACTACTGTGCTTTGGGATAAATTTAAAGAAATTATCGCTCACTGCCTTAGCAACTTTATTCCTAATAGAACTAAAAAAACTTCCAAGACTACTCCCTGGATAACGAGAAAGATCTTGCACCTTAAAAGAAAAGTTAAGCGCTTAAGACGTCGATGTGCCTCACGTGTTTCAATTCATGAAATCCAAAATAAACTAAACCAAGAAGTACGGCTAGCTAAGCGCTGGTATTTTCACCATACATTGCCAAATTTCATTCAAACGGCACCCCAAAAATTTTGGGCTTTTCTAAGCTCAAAAACCAAGTCAATTAACCAAATTGTTCACGAGGGCCATGTCGTCGATAAACAACGCATCGCGGAGCACTTCAATAATTATTTTCAGAGTGTTTTTTCCCATTTTGATGGTGGTATAAACGTTAACCGCATGTCATGCAACTCGACCTCTGATATTGTATCGCAACCGGGTGTAGTGTCGATGCTGCTGAACCTCAAAGCTAAATCATCTCCAGGACCAGACAACATACCGAACGCTTTTCTGCGCAGATATGCTGAAGCGTTAGCCCCTTTTCTTGTTGTTATCTTCCGTTCCTCGTTAACTTCGGCTAATCTTCCTACAGACTTACTACAGAAAAGCTTAACTACAAGGTCAGCCAATACAAATATCTTGGAATCACAATACCCAGTGACCTCAGCTGGAATAGCCACATTTCTAACGTATGTAACTCGTCTTTCAGGAAGCTTTGTCTTCTCAGGCACAAACTAAAGCACGCTCCCTCTAGTACTAGATTACTGGCTTACACTTCACTCATCCGACCGAAACTGGAATATGCATGCATTGTGTGGGATCCCTATAAGAAAATTAACATTAACACTTTGGAGATGGTCCAACGTAAAGCTGTCAGGTTTATTTTTTCTAAATATAGACTGAGTGACTCTCCTACTAGCCTAATGAACCAACATAATATCCAAACGCTACAACTACGCAGGAAAATACAACGACTGAAATTTCTTTTCTTGCTTAAAAACAACTGTTTGTCCCTCCAGCCACAGGCTTATGTTAAACCACTTACAGCGCGCCGAACACGGCATCGTCACGCTGATTCTTTGACGCCTTATAACACCCGAACTAACCTTTTTAAGTTTTCATTCTTCCCTCGCACTGTAACAGATTGGAACAGCCTGCCATTATCACAATTGATAAACACCGATTCTATTGACCGCTTGTGTCTTTGATACTGGGGGTGTTTCCATATCGGCAAGCCTTGTTACTGATTTCTTTTTTACACGTGAACATTGTATAATACTTTCCACATCATCCTTATTCTATTATTTTCAGTATTTTGCAATGAGCGCTCGTTCAATTTCTGATGTATTCTTTTTCTCCCCTTTTTTTTCCTCTCTCGATAGTGGTTGCCTTTGGTCAAATATGCGTGTGACACTATTCTAATGTTTGTCAAGTTGCCTTCCTTCAGTGTACCTTCTCTTAATCTTATTAGTCGTCGCTTTCATTTTTTGTTTTCTTATGATATTTCCATATGGTTGCATTGCTTTTGTATTTTCTTTTCATGTCTGTATGTATCTTTACGTGCATACGTAAATATTTATGTATTCTGCCCCTCCTGCTTGGGCCCTCATTTGGGCCTGCAGTATTGTATAAATAAATAAATTAAAAAAATAAATAATGAGCGAAAGCGAAAGCCTCTTTCACTACTCGTTCGTAGTGAGCGCAGCGTACCGCACAGCAACCATGGCTAATTCATAGTAAAGTGACCGGGACGGGCGCCGCCACCTTTCCTGGCGCTATCGGTCTTGTACACGCTTTATTTATCGACTTTTCCGTATACATTGGTTGGTTAGAAGCACAGAGATCAGAAACTGCGGTTTACATTATCTAGCTAGCCGCATTTCCTTTTGGTGAGCAAAGTGAGAGCACCCATAATCGGGGTAATGTTTATTTTATTGGACTATCCGGAGAACGGAATGTATATTCAATTCAGAGGGACTTTCCGCGGCTTTCCAGTGAGTTACGGAGAGGCATAATTCCCTCCCTCCCCGAAACGACTCAAAATAATGCAAAGGAGCATTTACGTGCATAATACAACGGGTGTGTGACAGCGAATAAAAACAACACAAAAAGAATTAAAGATTGATTATCTCCCAATAGGTTAAGTATTTTATTATTTAAAGTAGAACTTTCATTTGAGTCCTCCGTGGGATTCAGGAAGCCACGTACTGCATAAATGCTGTCGTTAGGCAACTGCTGAACGAGCCTGAGTGAAGTTTGTGGCATTCAGAATTAAAAAAAAGTCAAATTTTATTTCTTTTGTCACAGAATTTCGGTTAATCTCCTTGAACATATCATAACAAAGAAAAATATTAAACACTTAAACTATACTCCCTGTACCCCCGCAACAGTAGAGATACTGTAGTTCTGTGAAGTGCGATAAGTAGAGCAGACATGACTAACACATTCCATTACGGTTAGCGCCCCTCTGTGACCTTTGCTACAAGATTTTTTAAAGGCGGCCCTGCTCTTGAAGTGCAGCTTATAAAAACGCGTTATCTGTTCTTGTTTATGTAGCTTCAGAAAAGGCAACAAAAGCCATGGAAAAGACGAAGTACAGTATGACTGACAAAAAGACTGCTGCCTCAAGACTAAGAAACAATATTCACGACACACTCACCATGGCTGTTCCACGGCTGTTTTGCTGCAGAGCTCGAGATGGCGGGTTCGAGTCCCAGTTACGAGATGGAGCAATCCGATGGGGGCACGTTGATAAGGTACACGTTAAAAAATCTCAATTGGTCAACATTCACTCCGAATCTACCATTTCGACGTTCACCATGGGCAGCTGTGCAACTCTGACATGTAGAAAATCTGCCGTGTGACTCCTTGTGAAACAGCTATGAACATTGTAGTTTATCTGCGTCTCTGGCGTACTTGAAATTTGTCGTCTTCGTTCTTTATTGTTACTTTCTCCCTTTCCCGATGTAGGCTAGCCAACCGGGCTCGGGCTTATAGCTAACCTCCGCACCTTTCCTTTCTCTCTCTCTCGCTCCTTCTGTCAGGTAAAATCATTGTCATCACAGCACAGTGTTCCAGCTCAAGTTGCTTTCAACAGTGGTGTTAGAAATCAGGTTCAACCGATTCGAACGCTCCCATTGCAGAACGAGGTGCGACGCATGACCATTGTCGAGCACTGAGAGTGACCTTCTCGTTTCTGAACTACCAAGTGGATGAAAAGCCTATAGCCACATTGATCACTTTCCGTACTCTTTGGGGGCATTGCTGCGCCACCGCCGAAATCAATACCCGCATGTAAGAAGCGGCAGTGCAGCACGATGCCATGGGAACAGCACTGAAGACGGCCTCGCTACGGCTGTCGTCTCGCAGCGATGCTTTTTGGCGAAAACGATTCGCTGTGGTTATGCTAGTGCATTAAGTAGAAGTTATTATGCTATCGACTTTCGAGCAGTTACAGATCCCTTTTCACAACTCTCACTTCCGATCGGTGTATTCAAACAAACGGCCCACTGCGCGCGGGCTCACAGGCGTTTTTCTGACACACCTAGAAAAGCTGACGCGAACAGGCTTCGAGGATATACCACAGCCAATACTGGCGTAACCTGAAGAATGCGCCATCTGGGTTCTTTTCAGAACTAGTACGCAGTTCGTGGCGGGAAAAACTTCGCCATGCCCTTTGACGGTACATATACACGGTGTCCGACCTATCATGCACCAAGATTTTAGCACATGCAATAGCCGCGCAGCTGGTCAGAACCAAGGTAACGTTGTTTGCCGTCGGTTGGAGATAGATTATTGTTTGCTCTCCGCCTCATTACATAACTAGTATCAATAAATAATTAATCAACTTATCAAATATTATAATTAGATTAAAAGTGTCAATGAGAAAATTGTAGAGCAACATGAACAACTTCCGAAAGGGCTGTCTGTTCCTCAATACGTGCTACATAAAAGTGTCTTTCCAAGGATGAAAGAAGCCTGCGAATACGCGCAAAGCCACTAAGCAACCGCCGTGGTTGCTTAGTGGCTATGATGGTGGGCTGCTAAGCACGAGGCCGGGTGATCGAATCCCGGCCACGGCGGCCGCATTTCGATGGAGGCGAAATGCAAAAACATCCGTGTACTTAAATTTATGCGGCCGTTAAAGAACCCCAGGTAGTAGAAATTTCTGGAGTCCCCCACTACGGCACGCCTTATAATCAGATCGTGGTTTAGGCACGTAAAACCACTCAATTAAAGAAGAGAATACGCGCGAAGGGCCTTGAGTGGCCAATCACGCGCCAATATTGCGAGTATTCGCGGGCTTCTTTCACCCTCGGAAAAACACTTTTATGCAACACGTATTCAACAACAGAAAGCTGTATCGAGTGTTTTTCATGTTGCTCTACAATCTACTCATTGATACTTTTCATTTACTTATAATATTTGAGAAGTTGATTGATTAATTAATTAAGGTTATAATTAGGTAATTAAGCGGAATGCAAAAAATAATCAGAGCATCTCCAAGCGACGGCAAACAACGTTACCATGGTTCTGTCTAGGTACGCGGCATTTGCATATTTTATAATTTGGATGCATGATAGTTGGGACACCCTGTATATTATAAGCATAGCTATATATCACTGGCAGGAAAATTCGGAGGCAATGTGGCGCTTAGCTTCACCGGGGGGAAAACAAACAAACCCGAAAATTGTTCTTTTTTCTATATAGTCAAACCATTCCTATAGGAGGAATATACTAACATGCCAAGAAAATACAGAAAAAAAGGACGATGACAAAAAAAGCCGACCGGCTCAAATTCTAACGCTTTCGAGTTGAATCCTGGAGGTCCATGAATAGTATCGCCACTTCGGTTACTTAGTATCAGCCCTTGATCGCTCTCGCATCGGACAAAGACACTTTCGTCGGTATTTGGGAATTGTCGAGACGTTTCAAAACGCCAACAGTACTGCAGCGACAGGGCACGACTGACCCTTTTTGCTGCACTTCTACAGACGTTTCGAAACGTCTGTGTGCCTGCCAAAAGGAGCCTAGCAGAGGTGCAGCACGCGGGAGTAAATGCGGCTTAGCGATTGGGGAGTTCTGCCGTTGAACAGTTGGTACGGGCCCGATTCCTGTCCGTGGTGGCCACTCTGGTGGGCGAGTAGTGCAGCAACATCCGTGTACTGGGATTTCGGCGCATGTTTGAGAACTCCACGCAGTCAAAATTATTATCGAGCCCACCACGGAAGGGCCCCTCATAGCCAAGCTGTGACTTCGGGACGTATAAAGCACCATCAATGTTCTTTTCTTTTTGCTAGATGTTTTTTTACGCACACTGCACTGTCTTAGGTCAATTTACAGTACCATTAGATTCCTTTTATAATGCGCTGTAATGATGTTGTTGTAAGCAAGTAGCTTCAATGGCTGCGACGTTGCTAGGCGACTGTACAAAAAGCTGGCTAACGAAAACAATGCAGGACCACAACAATGTAGAGGAGAACTATCGTGTTGTAGTGCGCACATATATGGGAATGGTGTCCGTGTAGTAGCAGACCAATTGTAAGGCACACGCAGGTAATATCTTAACGCCATCGAATCTGAGCTGGAAGGAACACACACGCAGAGAATTGAACCAATCCCACATATTCAATTGAGTGCCCGGTGAGGGCATGCGACTCAAAAGATAGAAGGGAAAGCAGTAGTAAACCCAAATCAAGGGCATGGTAGTTAAAAGTCAGGAATCACAAGAGCCGTAGAAGGTTTTCTTCTTTTTCCTCAAAGACCAGAAGGGAAAGACATTACAGTCTATAGCTTGGGGGTGACTGCTCCAGTTTACCTCGGAATTCGAGCTTGTGCTTTCAATCCGCCTCGGCATTTTATTATTACTTTCTTTTATTGTGTGTGTCCGTGCGCGGCGGCTTTTATGCTTGCGATGTTTTTTTCGGGCAGCAGTAAATCAGAAGGCGTCCCTACTTTCTTCCGCTGTATACGCTACTCGCCTCCACTTACGCACGCGGCATTGGCCTATGTTTGCATGTTTGTATCAAACCTAAGCTGCATGTGATTAAATTCCTCCGATAATTTCGAGCAAAATATCGACTATTGTTTCCCGCAGAAATCAGAGCCCCTTTTTGCCACAACGGGGTTATTAACTGTACTTCTCACTTTTAAAGTTGTCACAGGCGCTCGCAGCGCTGACTAGCGGCGCCAAGTCACAGCCAGACGCTTCCGTAAGTGCACCGTTGCGGACGCTATAGATGGCGGTAACAGCGACTAAGCGGGAAGTCTTTACCGGTATCGCATGGTGTAGTGAACCGTCTCTAGCCCAAACACGCTCTACCGGCCCCTTTTGGAAACCAGGCATCACGAGCCCATTAAGCGAGGTTAGCTTAAACGCCCGCGTGGGTCGGGTCTCAGGCGAACTGGGGCACGTGGCTGAATTGCAGCTCGGCAATGGAGAGTGTGTTAATTCACATTATTACCTCAAGCATGGCAAAGTAGCATAGCATCTCCCTTCTGTCTTTTTTCATCCACAAATATGAATTCTCCAATTTCAGCATTATAATTATGATTATTTCACACTTAATTACGAGAACTCTGCGATATATATATATATATTGAAAAGGAATACTTGAACCGTCGCTTTATTCTAAACGCACGAGCCAGCGCGCCAAAGATCAAAACGCGAAGCGATGGTGATGGTTATGAACAGATGAGACAGATTACGTCCATAACATTACTGCTCAGCCTAATTGCCCCCGTGAATAGAAGCAGCCTATTACCTATTGTGGAACGCCGGTGTAAGGACTTGAAGCAAGAAACATGCACGATCTCTGTCCCGCGGCAGCGTCAATCAGTCCGCGTATCAAGAGGTGTGACGCGGTAGTTCACCGGGTTCTATTACATTGTAGCGGCCGATGTGCCAAGGTTTCACATAAATCAGGCATTCGCACAAAGATTGAAAGGAGTACGTCGTCGTCAGGGCGGTAGAAAACGACGCGGTGAGTGGCGTCTTAAGGACTCTAACGATCTTCTTGGCTCGCCTCGATATTTATGTGAGCACGATGGTGACATTAGGCAATACGGGACACAAAATGATTGCAAATGGATGGCGAAGTGTTGATAGAACCAGAAAAGTATGAAACATCGAGGGCAGAGGTTGAATGTCGGCCATAGACTAGGAAATACGGAGAGTGGCCAGTGGCTCGTTGCACAGCGGTGTTATAGGCAAATGTGACAAAGGGCAGAATGGCATTCCAATCCACCTTTTGCGACGCCGAACTGCGACTCAGAGTGAGTCCAGTCCGGCCGTGGCACGCGCTGCACTTGCCAGTTGAATAGGGCGCAAGACGTTTCTCTTACACTTTTAAAGACCGGCACATATCCGTGCCTGGCCGTTCTACACGGTGTTTACCCCGACGTATGTCGCGACGACGCCTGCCCGTCCTGTGGGCAAACCTCCACTCTAGCACACATGCTCTGGGAATGCAGGTCGAGATACCCCAAGTTCATCAAGGAGGAGTGGGGCTCATTTCTGCGTAGCCCCGCTCTAGACAAGCAAATCCTGGCTGTCTCGCGTGCCCGCGACCGGGCCGGGGGGCTAGACATGCTGGTCCCGATGTTCTTTCAATAAAGTTATTTCACTTACTCGTCAGATTCGCCATTCTCGCAGCCGCGCACACGGAACGCCTTTCGAACATTATTGCCATCGAAATTTGGCGCGATGCCAATGTCGTGTGTCACTTACGACTGCACCTCCCGTGACCATCCCCGCAGGACAATGGGGTTTTTGAGATTTCCGTCGGTAAAACGCGATCGACAGCGCCCTGAAGCCTGGATTAGGGCTGTGAGACGGCGAGATGCGCAAGGGCGTCCACAGCAGCACTTTGTGACAGGTATGTATGGGCATATGCAGCTTACCTCTATGTTTTTGTCGTTACTAACTCATTTGAATAATCTCGACAAAGACGCAAACGTATGTTTGAGCTAGCGAAACAAGCGATCTCTGAGCTCGCGCTAGCCGGCTGAGTGAAACGCGAAGTGTTTTTTTTTTTTATCGCCTCTGTGCGGGCCGTCGCTAGAACGCCGTCATTTCGAAACTTCACACCGTGCACACTTACAGCTTTACAAACGCTCAGAGAACGCTCGTGATGTTGGTGTAGTTATCGATCGGAGTCAAGCGCACCTGCGCTGCCAGGCTGACGTGGGAAACAGGGTGCACCGTGGAAATAGCTAATGGTGCTAGTTAGCAATCGTTGCTAGTTGTCGTTTCGTAATTCTTGTTGGCACTAAGTAAAGTAATATTTACTTGCAGAATACTTTTATGTTCGTTTAGCGAATCGGGATGTAGTACGGTATATGTACTAAGGCTCATTTTCCCGTGCGGCGTCTTCTGGAGTCGAGTGGCGCGTCTTATTGTGTAACTGACACATTGCAGGAGTGCCTTCGCTGTCGCCCAGACATCTGGACTTGATACCGACGCTGTTTGTGTACACGTACCACTTCAAAAAAAAAAAAAAAGAAGAAGGAAAGAAAGAAAGAAGGAAAGAAAGGCGCGGTCGACCGCTATGTTCGTACCGCGGCGCGTTCTAAGAGCACGACAGGCGCCCCACAACCGGCGGTATCACTAATTCTGGGCCTTGTGAACATTTTTTTTTTGCATTTTTTGTAGATGTACACACACCTTATGTGGGTAAATAACACATGAAAATTGGCATTCTGTTGGCCTCCTTACTGCCTGTGTATGTGTGTATGCCTAGCACTATGGCACACCATAAAGAAAGAGACGGAGTGATGAACCGTGATATTTGCCCTAAGAACTACACCTCATGCCCTATTCTAGTCATGCGTTTTTGTGCGCACTCATACTGTTTTATTACTTATTCACTTTACGCCAAAGGTGTAGCGGTTTCAGGTCAAGGAGGAGCTTGTAAAGCGTTGCTGAAGCTTCTGAAGCTGAAGCTTCTGCTGAAGCGTTCTTCCAGCCGTTCGTCACGCTGAAGAAACCTCCGGGTACAAAGCATTCACCAGCGGGCTCCATGGCTAGCTGACGGTGACAAAATATGACGGCGCGCACACGTTGTTTCGGTCTTGTCTCACACGCTGCTTGTTTGGTCACGAGTCTCTCGTGGGACGGCTGTGGCGGTGCGCAGCGGAGCCTACCAAATGGTTTCTCGTGGCCACCGCACGATGGCGCCACAATGCATCGCAAAAGGGGGGATTAGGATGGTCGGGTTTGATATAGATATGGACCGCATACCACTGATCGTGTGATGAACTCGCTCTGTCAAGGCCTTGACTCGAGGGTGGTAGCCAGATGTGGTATTGCTCATTGTGTTGGAGGCTCGGAAAACTTCATCAAGCGTGTTTGAGAAAAATGCCTTGCCGCGGTCGCTCAAACGGACGTGAGGGTAGGTGAGATAGCTTGTAAGAAGAAAACAGCCATTTTCAAAGCAGTCCTTGAGCGGGCGGAGGCAGTTTCCGCGTACCGCGTCATGTGATCGTCAGCACTGGCGATCCATCGGTTGCCCTCTGGAGTGGGCGATAGAGGGCTCTAGTTCATGCTCATGTGCAATGTCATTTGATTGGGGTACCTGGTCATAAAGGTTTTTTTTTTTTATGAAACTGCCGATTCACTGCAAAGGCACCACTTTCCGGCCCTGTTCTTCTTATTCTGCCAGTGCCAGCACATGTCACGGTGGCTAGATTTCGGATGCGATCAATTAGAATAGCCTTATCAAACCCAGATCTGGCTGCTTCTCCAGATTATAAGCACCTGGTATTTCCGTGGCGTAGAGAATCCCGTTACACAAAGATGCTTGAGGTCTCTCTCACCAAATTACGCTGCCGCATTCCCTCCCTGAATTTCTACTTACACAGGTCGGGTTTGGTTCCCTCCCCCCTCTGCTCGTTTTGTAATGAGGAGGAGACGATGCAGCACTTTCTTCTATCTTGTCGCCGCTTTACTGCGGCAAGAAAAAGATTGTTGGAAATGCCTTTTCGAAGAATTAGCCTGGACTTGACAGAACCTACTATTATTTCGTTCGGGGCGTCCACTTTTGTATTCAGCCACAGGGATGCTCGCTTCGCTGTCCAAACATTTCTTACAGAATCCAAACGAATGCCCTGCAGAATCTTATTTTTTGTACTTTTAAATTAATTATTACTCATTCGATATGACTTTCCTGATTTTATTTAAACAGGTAATTCTACGCTATTCAATGCTAACTACATAGATATTAGGAAATTTATGCTCCATAGTAATTTGGAATAATCCACCCATTTCTTGGTCAATGCCCCAGCGTGAGCAGGAGCCACACACGTGTTAGGCAACAACAACAACAACAACAACAACAACAACAACTAACGTCCCTGCGTGGGCCATGGTAGGTCGCTTCCGGTGTTGGCAAAGAGTGCACGAGGCACATAACGATCTGTGGGTGCTCCCCCCGAGGCAGCCCAATACCAGCCCCTATATCAGCGCCCCCATAGACGGCGACGAGGCCCGACACCGACTGAGACCCGCAAACAAAGAAGCTCACCTCGACGCGACAACCGCCGCGTTCCGTGGAAGCGAAATATCATGACCCTGGCAAGCTAAACGTCACGGGGAGTAAGGAACCAGTGTTGACGACTTTGAGGAGCGTGAAGTCCTGTTTCGAGATTGCCTCGTATTTGCTTCGAAGGTCGGACATCAGAGGCGGAGTCCAGTAAGGTGATGCGACCATGGGCGGAGTTTTGTGAAAAGTACGACCCCTTTGATTGGCCGCAACAAGGTCATCGAAGTCCCTTGTGTAGGGAACTAGGGAAGACGACTGTTTTAAATGCGAACACCTTTGGTGCAGTGGCGTGGGTGCTGACATGTGTATGTACAGACATGTAGTGAGCTCAGACGTTTAAAGCGCTCCTACATGCAGTCTATTTAGTCTATGAAGTCTAAATATTTTAAGGCAGTTTTCCTAGCCTGTAAAGCCGCTCGAGTTCGCTCTTCTCCTCGAGCGGCCATTTTTCCTAGAAAGTATGCCTTCCAACTACTATCGCGGACAACATGAGTCTCTTTCCACGTAAGTGTGAGGCTCGGAGCAGGAGCTGTGGCGCTTGAAAGTAGCCTGGGGCCTGACGAACCAACCGACTGAGCTATCTTTCCGGGCAACATCGAAGGGTCACGAGTTCAAATCACCTGTTATGTTCCTTTTTTTTCTGCCCCTTTTTCTTTCTTTTTTTTTCTTTCTTTTAATGTCTTTTCCTTTATTTTATCACTGTACGGGAACCCTCCTAAAATATATATATATATATATATATATATATATAGATCTTCAAATATGTATGGCCTCACACTCACATGTGCAGGTCATAAATACCAGGTTCTCTAGTCGAGTGCCATCCATGCGGTATAACCGAGCTCAGATTGGTCCACCTTGACTGACCAAGTTGGGCACCACTGTAGGTTAAATGAGGCGTACAACTCCTGCGGGACCCGCCGTGGTTGCTCAGTGGTTATGGTGTTAGACTGCTGAGCACGAGGTCGCGGGATCGGACCCCGACCACGGCGGCCGCATTTCGATGGGGGCGAAATGCGAAAACACCCGTGTACTTAGAATTAGGTGCACGTTAAAGAACCCCAGGTGGTCGAAATTTTCGGAGTCCTCCACTACGGCGTGCATAATCAGAAAGTGGTTTTGTCACGTAAAACCCCATAAATTAATTTTTAATTTAACTCCTACGGGGACGGTAGAGTATCCGTCTCCAGTGCAAGAGGACCGTGATTCAAATCCCGGTGCCGCGCTATTCTACACCGGAAAATACAAAAAAAAAAAAAAACCGTGTGTTGAGAAAATTGCACAAACAGGCCTGGAGTGCGGCCTGATCCCGGTGACCAGAACCGGTAACGCACTCTCTCACCAGAGCAGGATTGGCCACCCTGGTGCAGTACTTGGCCACAACCTCCTATATGAATACAACAATCAAACCCCGGCCCTCAGTCCCCAGCAGCCGCGAAGCAACTGACCACGGCGGCGGTCAGATCTGTGACGCTGCAGAGGGTGCTAAGAATACCTGGCTCCGGACAGGCCGCCATTGGAATCTGAACCTGGCAACGTTTAACGTTAGAACGCTATCTAGTGAGGCGAGTCTAGCAGTGTTATTGGAGGAATTAGAGGGTAGTAAATGGGATATAATAGGGCTCAGTGAGGTTAGGAGGACAAAAGAAGCATATACAGTGCTAAAAAGCGGGCATGTACTGTGCTACCGGGGCTTAGCGGAGAGACGAGAACTAGGAGTCGGATTCCTGATTAATAAGGAAATAGCTGGTAACATACAGGAATTCTATAGCATTAACGAGAGGGTGGCATGTCTTGTTGTGAAACTTAATAAGAGGTACAAAATGAAGGTTGTACAGGTCTACGCTCCTACATCTAGTCATGATGACCAGGAAGTCGAAAGCTTTTATGAAGACGTAGAATCGGCGATGGGTAAAGTCAAAACAAAATACACTATACTGATGGGCGACTTCAATGCCAGGGTAGGCAAGAAGCAGGCTGGAGACAAGTCAGTGGGGGAATATGGCATAGGCTCTAGGAATAGCAGAGGAGAATTATTAGTAGAGTTTGCAGAACAGAATAATATGCGTATAATGAATACCTTTTTCCGCAAGCGGGTTAGCCGAAAGTGGACGTGGAGGAGCCCGAATGGTGAGACTAGAAATGAAATCGACTTCATACTCTGCGCGAACCCTGGCATCATTCAAGATGTAGACGTGCTCGGCAAGGTACGCTGCAGTGACCACAGGATGGTAAGAACTCGAATTAGCCTAGACTTGAGGAGGGAACGAAAGAAACTGGTACACAAGAAGCCAATCAATGAGTTAGCGGTAAGAGGGAAACTAGAGGAATTCCGGATCAAACTACAGAACAGGTATTCGGCTTTAACTCAGGAAGAGGACCTTAGTGTTGAAGCAATGAACGACAATCTCATGGGCATCATTAAGGAGTGCGCAATAGAAGTCGGTGGTAACGCCGTTAGACAGGAAACCAGTAAGCTATCGCAGGAGACGAAAGATCTGATCAAGAAACGCCAATGTATGAAAGCCTCTAATCCTGCAGCTAGAGTAGAACTGGCAGAACTTTCTAAGTTAATCAACAAGCGTAAGACAGCGGACATCAGGAACTATAATATGGATAGAATTGAACAGGCTCTCAGGAACGGAGGAAGCCTAAAAACAGTGAAGAAGAAACTAGGAATAGGCAAGAATCAGATGTGTGCGTTAAGAGACAAAGCCGGCAATATCGTTACTAATATGGACGAGATAGTTCAAGTGGCTGAGGAGTTCTATAGAGATTTATACAGTACCAGTGGCACCCACGACGATAGTGGAAGAGAGAATAGCCTAGAGGAATTCGAAATCCCACAGGTAAGGCCAGAAGAAGTAAAGAAAGCCTTAGGAGCTATGCAAAGGGGGAAGGCAGCTGGGGAGGATCAGGTAACAGCAGATTTGTTGAAGGATGGTGGTCAGATTGTTCTAGAGAAACTGGCCACCCTGTATACGCAATGCCTCATAACCTCGAGCGTACCGGAATCTTGGAAGAACGCTAACATAATCCTAATCCATAAGAAAGGGGACGCCAAAGACTTGAAAAATTATAGACCGATCAGCTTACTGTCCGTTGCCTACAAAGTATTTACTAAGGTAATCGCAAATAGAATCAGGAATACCTTAGACTTCTGTCAACCAAAGGACCAGGCAGGATTCCGTAAAGGCTACTCAACAATAGACCATATTCACACTATCAATCAAGTGATAGAGAAATGTGCAGAATATAACCAACCCTTATATATAGCTTTCATTGATTACGAGAAAGCGTTTGATTCAGTCGAAACCTCAGCAGTCATGGAGGCATTACGGAATCAGGGTGTAGATGAGCCATATGTAAAAATACTGGAAGATATCTATAGCGGCTCCACAGCCACCGTAGTCCTCCACAAAGAAAGCAACAAAATCCCTATAAAGAAAGGCGTCAGACAGGGAGATACGATATCTCCAATGCTATTCACAGCATGTTTACAGGAGGTATTCAGAGGCCTAGAGTGGGAAGAATTGGGGATAAAAGTTGATGGAGAATACCTTAGCAACTTGCGATTCGCTGATGATATTGCCTTGCTTAGTAACTCAGGAGACCAATTGCAATGCATGCTCACTGACCTGGAGAGGCAAAGCAGAAGGGTGGGTCTGAAAATTAATCTGCAGAAAACTAAAGTACTGTTTAACAGTCTCGGAAGAGAACAGCAGTTTACGATAGGTAGCGAAACACTGGAAGTGGTAAGGGAATACATCTACTTAGGGCAGGTAGTGACCACGGATCCGGATCATGAGACTGAAATAACCAGAAGAATAAGAATGGGTTGGGGTGCGTTTGGCAGGCATTCTCAAATCATGAACAGTAGGTTGCCACTATCCCTCAAAAGGGAAGTGTACAACAGCTGTGTGTTACCAGTACTCACATATGGGGCAGAAACCTGGAGGCTTACGAAAAGGGTTCTGCTGAAATTGAGAACGACGCAACGAGCTATGGAAAGAAGAATGATGGGTTTAACGTTAAGGGATAAGAAAAGAGCAGATTGGGTGAGGCAACAAACGCGGGTAAACGACATCTTAGTTGAAATCAAGAAAAAGAAATGGGCATGGGCCGGACATGTAATGAGGAGGGAAGATAACCGATGGTCACTAAGAGCTACGGACTGGATTCCAAGAGAAGGGAAGCGTAGCAGGGGGCGGCAGAGAGTTAGGTGGGCAGATGACATTAAGACGTTTGCAGGGACAACATGGCCACAATTAGTACATGACCGGGGTAGTTGGAGAAGTATGGGAGAGGCCTTTGCCCTGCAGTGGGCGTAACTAGGCTGATGATGATGATGATGATGATGATGACATGCAGTGTGCTCCGATATCTGCTGCCAGTTGTGTAAATATGTGAAATAAGCCCGTTTCTCGTTTCCTTCAACCTTCCGACCTGATCTACGCATCAACAGGCAACTCTCGACGATAGAGACTGACGACGGCGCGGTTCCGCTTAGCCAGCTTAGAGCGACACCCCGGCATAGCGCAGGCTAGCTACCGCGTTTTAGGCGCCCCGGCGTCGTAGCAAGCTACCCTCTGAGGGGCGCCTGAGTCTGAACCCTGAACCGCAGACCCGGATCCCAACAACCGCTAGCGTCAGTGTATTAGCCTTGGTGCCTTACCGTAGAAATGATAAAGGACGGGTGGGGTGGGGTAGGTCAAGGTGCGCTTGAACTCTTGAAAAGCGACTTCGCACCAATCACACCACTGCAGGGCACGGCCATAGTGGCAAAGTTCTGAATGAAGCTTGGGAAGTATGAGGCAAAATCGAGATAACTATACGCAGTTCTTTTGCTGGGAGGAGGCATGGAAAGTTGAGCACTGCGGAAATCCTATCTGCATCGGGCTGCGTGCCGCATTTATTAACCAAGATGACCCAGAACATTAGTTGTTGCGCTAACGAAGCGCTTCTCGGCGTTTGGTTGAAGACCAGCATTTGCAAGACACGTGCGGACTTCGTCGAGGCGCTGCCAATGCTCAGGAAAAGTCGAAGAAAAGACAGCGATGTAGTCGAGATAACATAGGCAGGTTTTCCACTTTATGCCGTGAAGCACCGCGTCAACCATTGATTGAAACGTGGCTAGAGCATTGTATAAGCCCGTGGCATTACGTTGAACTCATAAAGGTCATCAGGAGTAGCAAAGGCGCGGTTATTTTCGTTTTCATCTTCCTGCATTGAAATCTACCAATATCCTGAAGGAAGCTCTCGGCTGAAAAAGTATTGCGTCCCTTGCAAAGAATCAAAAGGGTCATCGATACGCGGCATCGGATACACATCCTTGCAGCTGATCTTATATAGCGCGCGGTAATCAATACAAAAGCGCACCGATCGATCTTTCTTCTGTACTAAAAAGACGAGTGATGACATAGAATTCGCAGAGGGAAGTATGCCGTTAATTTTGAGCATTTCGGTGACGTTCACCTCGATGATTTGGCACTCGGCTAAGGAGACGTGGTAGGGACGACGGCGCACAATGGTATGGCTATGCATCGTTGTCCATTCGATCGGATGTGACGGTAATTTGTCCGATTAAAGACGAATTGGCGTCAAAGGATGCCTGATGCTTCGTGACCAAATCTAGCAATGGCGGAGGCTTTGCAGCAGTAAGTTCGGGCTTATTGTGGAAGCAAGGGCGGGTGGAGTAGCAGATTTACCCGGACGCGGGAGAGATTGAGAAGCATCAAGGGGCAAAGGGCGACTGACTGACTTTCCACACAGCCCGTGACAGTAATGCCTTGAGCTGGAAGAAGGGTCTCTGTGGTTGTATTCACTGCGCTGATGACCGCATAATCATCTTTGAAGCGCACCAGGCTTGAAGCGACGACAACTCCACGAGAAAGCCAGTTACCGTAAGGAGTAAGAAACACATCGCCATTGGTGATGTCGGCGGACGAGAGGGTAATAAGTTGTTCATGGCTGGGAGGAAGCAGATAATCAGTAGCTATGAAGAAGAGCAATCATCGTTCGTCGTCACAAGCATATATAACACCATCAGCCTCGGTCATTTGTACCGCGCGCTGACGGAGCGGATGTCGACGAGAGAAAATCCCAGCATAAAATGAGTTCATGAGGCCAGGGGAATAAAATTGCAAGCTCAATGTAATAACAGATACTGTCAATGATGACGTGGGTAGTACATTGTGTGGATGGTTGAATAATTGTGCCTGATTGTGCCATCAGCTCCACGCAGCAATGGTCCACGGGACTTCGCTCATGCGCTATTGTATTGCAACGCTCTCAATCGCGGTTCATGCGAAATAAGCGTGCGCGCGGACCGTCGCGAAGTGAGCGGCCGCGGCTCTAGGCATCGGATTCACAGTGCGTCAGCATCTTTGGCGGTGACACGCGGAAAGGAAGCGCCGTCGTCCATGATAAGCGATTGGCTCGACGCACGGTCGAGAGCGCTGCAATACGACAGCGCACGAGCAGTCACGTGGTCTTATTTCGTATTCGCGCGAAAAAAAAAAAAAACATTGCCATACATGCAGCATGTACTACGTACGTTGACACAGCAGATTGGATTGGTCGTTTGGTCGAGGACGAAACGCACTTGGCCCTGAAGTGAATATAAAATATTCTGCATAATTCATCTTCGTTAATTCACAAATTAAGTGAAATGTAAAAAATACTTTGAGGAGTGCCACATGACGGCAAACCATATGCCATTAGTTTCATTCAGCTGCAGCTAACCACTTTTTAAAGAAATTATTAGCACAAGTTTTGTGAAACACCCTGTTGAGATGTTTACAAAGTTTCATTAAGGCTCGTGGCCCTCAAGAACGTCAGCAGCGCTTTAGTGGCGCGTAACGCACAGGTGGTGCTTTGGCATGGGCCGAGAAGGTGTCGTAGTGCAAAGCTGGAGTCCCGTAGAAGATGTAGTGCCGCCTTCAAAGACTCTCTCCCTCTGACGCGTAGCCGCAGCAGTCGCACAAAACATGTTGCAGGTCATCAGGGGCGTTGCATTCAAAGCCCATTCGGGAGTCCGTCATTTGCATCTTGCACTTGAAGGAGTTCGTATAAGCGACGTTGAGTCTGATGCGGTGCAGGCATGATTGGTCTCGCCTATTGAGGCCTTGGGGCATGTAAAAGTCACACGATGGACCTGTTTTGTATAAGGTTCCGTATTGGTGGCTTGTATTGGATCACCGGAGACGCCAAGTGTGTGTCCCCGAGTTTTTTGCAGTGTCGCCGCGTCTTTTTTCGAGAAGGGTATATGGGCCATTTCTCTCGAAGTGTCGTGTCCAGCTTTGGCAACATGGTCAGCTTGGGCGTTGCCATGTATTCCGCAGTGGGTGGTAACCACTGCAGCACGACGTTGTGATGCAGTTCGCAGGCTTTGTTGCATAAGCGTTTGATGTCTAATACGAGTTGTTCCTGCGTGACTTAGTGTGACGCCCCAGTAGTGACTTCAAGGACTGCAGGGCCGCTCTAAAGTCGGTGAAGATTGCCCAAGACTCAGCTGTCTGGTCTGTTGTGCAATCAAAAGCTGCCCGCAGTGCAGCTAGTTCAGCGGCTGTAGCTGAAGTTCGGTGAAAGAGAGTGACAGAGATGGTAACATTCGCAGACGGAATCCACATGCCAATGGCAGATGATAGGCGTAACGGAGCCATCAGTGTAAATATGACGGTGAGCCCTGTAGCTGGTGTTGACATGCTCTAGAGCAAAATATGTCAGTGCTGGACCGGGCGTATTTCTCTTGATCTTGAACCCAGGCACGAGACTGACAATTGACCACGAAATAATTTTCCACGGTGGCTCCGTCGGCATAGATGGGCTTTGATAATGCAGCGGGAGCAAGCTCCGCACCACAGCACCGCTCACTCAAGCAAGCGGATGACCCGGCATTCTGTTAGCAAAGCGCATGTGGACTCGGAGAAACTCCTGCTGCAGATGCACAGGAGCCACTAGACCTTCGCACCGGAAGCCTCGAACCAGAGAGTCGGAAACGGATATCAGGCCCCCGGTAGCGAGAGTAGCTAGCGTCTCATAGTTGCCCTCTCTTGCTGGACTGTCACGAGCGCAGTTTCCGCATTGACTGCACGACGTTTTCGCGATTTTAAGCTTATCCGCACAGGCTATGTGAACGTCCGGGCAGCACTGCGCTGTGTATGGTTGTTCGAACAACCAGAAGAAGCGCAATGCAGCAAGAAAAGTGCAGTGCAGCACGCACAATGTTCTGCAAGAGGACTGCGGCTGCAACATGTACCTGTTGTATCGGTTTCCTGCCGACGCGGTACTGAAGCATCGCTGGATTAGCGCTGTAAATCGTAAGGGATTCGTCCCTATACGGAGTCGTCGCGCGTCTGCTCGATTCATTTTATCGACGGGAAGCGGATACCTGAGAATCCAGAGCCGATGCTTCAGCTCAGATACGCGAGGAAGGCAAGGTGCGCTGTGTGTGTGTCTCCATCGTCAGCCCCTAATATTTAGACGGGTTGTAAGTATGCAAATATGACGATGGGTGCCCGATATCGACGGATGCCTCAGAATCAGGCGGCTAGCCGACAGTGGCTGACGTCGACGCCGTTCCGCAATCGCATGGAATGATTCGCAGCCATGGGCGCTCAAAACAGGAAAGTATTCGCCTTAATGCGTAAAGCGATACTTCTCAACACTGGTGATACTTGCACTAAAGGTCAAAATTGACGCTGAGGAGACTTAAGACACAGAGAATCATAGGTGAAAGCAGCTGCAGGGCTGAGCTGACGCTTCACCATCCGGCAGTCGCGCGCAGTCGTATACGGCCGCTGCCAGCAGGAAAGTTTCCGTCTCGATGCGTAGCCGATGCCTCTCGACACTGGTGAGAATAGCACGAAAGTGGCAAGACGACTCTGTGAAGGTCGAAGATACGGAGAAACACAGATATGGATAGCAACCAACGCTTTTAGACCTGTTTGTTGATAGCAACAGCAGCGCCGACACGGCTGAGGCTGAGCAACGACAGTCCAGGGGTGCTATTCTCGACACGCATGGCGGCTGCACGGCCGCCATTATCCGCCATGTTTACTCTCTGATTGGCTGTCGAGAGGTCACGTGTTTTGAAATTTGTGCCGGGAAGCGGAAGTATTGCAAAATGCAATTTTGCGTTTTCATCAAGATGACGAAACGT
Organism: Dermacentor andersoni; assembly: GCF_023375885.2. Classification (NCBI taxonomy): domain Eukaryota; kingdom Metazoa; phylum Arthropoda; class Arachnida; order Ixodida; family Ixodidae; genus Dermacentor; species Dermacentor andersoni. The sequence goes on along the minus strand of NC_092814.1, from coordinate 221,454,250 downwards.
GACGTGGAGCTGCAAATTTTATGGACTAATACATTTTTGGGGTCCTTGGCAGCTATATTGCGATGTTAGCGCTTCAAAAAGAATGTGAGCGGTAGCATGCACAACCAGTGCAATGCATGTGCAATTGCGCGAATATGTGGTGGCGATCCAAGATATGCTCCATGCCAGCTTGCTGATTGGCTGAAGGAATATCTCGTGAGGAGCGTCACAGGAAGGGCTGTTTCGTAAACGTCATTTTGACGATGCGTGACGTTGCGCTGGGCCGCCATTGCTGAGATTTTCCGCCATAATTTTTGCTGCGACGAGCCGTGCGAATTATGCTAATGAGCAGCCATATGCAATGGCAGCCGAGAGGAATGCGTATCGCCACATTTTCCCCGTCGTTTGGCGCCACGAAAATCTTTTGTTCATAACGCGTGCTCATAGTATTTGCATCGCTCTCGGGTGGTGTTGGCATTTGTGCTTGGGGCCATCATTTTTTAAAAGAACGCGTTTAGACGAAGTAATATTGGTTGAACATAGCAAGCTTTGCAATGTTGTCCACTTTTCACTGCTGCATTTCTATTGTAATCAAGATTGATGCCTTTTTGCACAATCAAAAGTTATGACAACGGCCTCTTTCTAATTTATAAAAAGAAATGTACGCAAGGCGGCGCCTTGAAGTTTCCTCCCGCGGTGCGAGTAACCAGCGAAATGAACAAGAGATGGAAGCGCCGGCGCTTGCGTCACACTAGTGGATATCTCTGGCGCGCGCAACGCTATCGGTGACATTCGGCCGTTTCTCAGCCAGCCGAGTCGGGCTGAGTCACTTGCGTTTGACGAGATAGCGATAACGTGGGCTAGAACGTGCGCGCATCACCACTGGTAGGTTGTGTATGTTGTCTCAAGCAAGAAACAAGCTCGTTGGCGCCAACATGCGATGACTCATTCCATTTTCCGGGGGCACGCATCCTAGCTATTGAAACAGACGACGGCTTGTACGCAGCAGACGACGGAAGCGAGAAGCGTTTTCGACCGAATAATCATACGCTTTGAGATAGCTGCTTTATTTTTACTGCGGAGGAAAACTGTTTTGCTTTACCGATAACGCTACATTCAATGCCTTCATTTCGGTTTCTTAGGCGAAACGTCAAGTTGGCGTCACGTTACGTAAGCAAAACGGGTCCATCAGCGCCATTTTGTTTGCGTCGCGCCTACGTCACGCATCGAAGAAAATGGCGGAATGTCCAGAATAGCGCCCCAGTATGGCATCGCTGCCAAGCAGACGCTAGGCGGCGCCAGTAGTCCAAATATGGTGGCGCCCGTGGAAGCCTCAGTGCAAAGGTCTATACACTCTTAGAAAAATTTACACCCTTTGGGGGCGTATCTTGTCCCACAACAATAATCGTCATCCGTGCTGCCCGCGTTTCCTTTCTTTAACGCTGCGAGCCCGGTACTTTCCAGTCACGAACGGCATGCGCCTTATCAGTGTGACGCAGCGTTCTCGACAGGAAAGTAGCGAGCGCCGAGTTTTCAGGAAAGGAAACACAAGCAAGGCAGATGACGACTATTGTTGTGGGACAAATATACACCCCAAAGGGTGCAACCGTTTTAAGAGTGTAGGCATCTGCTTTCTGTAAGAGTTCCTGCACTCTTAGGCAAAGTTACACCCTTTGGCTTGCCCCTTCTGCCACACAACAATAATCGTTATCTGCCTTCATGCGTTTCCTTTCTTTAACGCTGCGAGCCCGGTACTTTCCAGTAACTAACGGCACGCGCGTTATCAGCATAGAACAGTTTACACCCTTTGGAGTGCCGCTTCTGATAACGCGCGTGCCGTTCGTTACTGGAAAGTCCCTGGCTCGCAGCGTTAAAGAAAGGAAACGCATCAAGGCAGATAACGATTATTGTTGTGTGGCAGAAGGGGCAAGCCAAAGGGTGTAACTTTGCCTAAGAGTGTACTTGATGTGTTTTTCGGTAGGCCTAGGCACACCATCAGGGCTTTAGCTTGGCACCAGTGAGCGCTTTTATGCTGGTTTTGGAAATGTCCTGTAGCAAAGGAAGACTATATCGTAGGGCACATTCACAGAGAGCCGTATGCAAGCATACAGAGCATTTACGGAGCAGCCATCAGTGTTATTTCATAGCGTACGAAAGATGCGTATGACACATTTTTTGCCTTTAAGAGGAAGCTTTAGCTTGGGTGCTCCTATCTAAATACATGTAAAAGGAGAATTCGTTTATCTCGGCAACCACTGCACCAAATTTGGCGAGCTCTGTTTCATATAAAAGAAAACTTTTAAATCTAGTGACTGCTTGTTTGGAATTTTCTATTTAGGTTGTCAACGTTTTATTAAAAAGTGTCAAAAATCGTAAATTTTCAGAAAACGGTACTATCAAGTTTACATCTCTGTAACTCAGCAATGAAACATAATATTACAATTAGATGAATTGCATCTAATAGCAAATCTAAAGCGGACAAAATTTATATGTTACATATGAATCTAAAAAAATGAGTAATATGGAAATACAGCTTTCGCAGAGCCCTTGTACACAGCGTAACAATTTCACGTAAGATATAAAATGACATAGCAAATTTGTGCGCTTTAAATGCTCTAGTGGATGCCGTTTACAGAACCGCGATATGTGATGTAAAGCTATTAAATTGTAAAATTCGTGCCTATATATTTTTCAAACTTTGAAATTTTTGAAAACCCTTTTAACAAGATTGAGGCCCCATATCGGAATTCCGCTTCCGACAGTCACCAGCATTTAGGTTTCTCTCTGAAATACAACAAATTTCCTTAAAATCGGTCCGGTGGTTATCTCAGAGAAACGTTTTTGCGTTTTACATGTATTTGAATAGGCCGCGTCGGAGTTTGGCCGGAGCTAAAGCTTCCTCTTAATATTCGAATGTGGGGTGTCCACGCCATTAGTCTGCCGATTGTCACGCCAAGAAAGCCAATAACTGCACGCCTTCCACAAAACCAATCACATGTTCGGCGGGCGCTCAGGAGGAATTATAAGTTTGCAAACATGTAGTTTCCCCTCCCAAAACTACACTGGTTAGTTTTCCGGGCCCTAGAGAGGGAGCTGGCAAACAGGGCATAGCGAACAAACACAGCGTTGGAATGCCGATGGCGAGGGACGTCTCGAGGTACATGGACTAGGGGTCATGCTGGAGAAGTCGGCCGGAGATGGAGATCGGTGCGACAAATGATTATCAAAATATCGCTGATATGTGCGAGGAGGAAGATGCACATCGCGCTCACAGGTAGCGTAACCGCGTCGTTAGTCTTGTTGGCAGCGTCTGCAAAACGGAAGAAGGAAATATTTATTAACGCGCAAGCCTTATATGTCTCATCGTTCAGACGACCTTCAAAGTCCTTGAGCGAAAACGCGTCGAAACACGAACGGTACAAAAACCATCATCAACAATGGCTCAAACCCCGGAAGCAAGCAAGATGGATGATAAAGACGGATGATAAAGCGAATTAAGATGGATGACTAAGTGACTGAATTGAATTACTCAGTCGAGTTAAAGGCAGTATAATTAAGATTGTTGAATGGGCGATTTATGAGGATGACTAAGCGAATTAGACTAATCAAATAAGACGATGAGTAAGCGAATTAAGAGGATGAGTAAGAGACTTAAGTGGGATGACTAAGTAAAGTAGACTAAGCGAATTAAAGGGAATGTGTACGCCATGTCTCCGTCTTCAATGCATCGGCATTTGGGCTTCCGTGTTGAAGTCGTCTTAGGGATAACATAAAAGACCCTGTGAATTTTTTTGTGGCGATGTGTTCTCGTATGCCACATGTCGGGTGCGACTGACTCCAGACAGAGAAGTATGCGAATTTGCCACTCGAATGAGCAACGGGGCTAGGTGACCTTAAACCGGCACAGGCGACACGGCAGAAGGAGATACGGGTGGCATTGCAGCAATGTGGGCGTACGAAGCCTGTGGCAAGCAAGGAGAAGTGGCTGGATGAATGGCGCTGTTCAAAGGGACCAAACTGTCCTTTAATGGCGCCGCATAGGCCGGTACGAGCAGGATGAACGGAAGTGCTAGAGGAAGGTGACAAATCGTGTGCTCTTAGTTCCTCAGGAATGAGAGAGAGCTCGAATGAGAGCTCGGACCTCAACACTGTTTGTCAAGGGGTCACTTCGTGCTTGCTTTAAGAAACTTGCGACGTTTTCTCGTTCTTTTTTTTCAGTTGTATACTCATGTATACCCATTTTTAGATTGCAACGTGAAAAGGAGTAGCCGTTACCGCCTGTAAGATGATTAAACCTTCTTATAATGCTACAACAAAAACTAATAAAAGGATACAGGTGCGTCAAAATTAGACACCTGGAGATATTCATTGCGTATATTAACTTTATTTTGAACTGGCTTGCCAGAATGCGTTATCAAACTTTCCTTTCTTTCGTAGCAGAAAAGCCAGTTGCAAGATTATGTCCCAAAGACCCATCTTTCCAGCATTTCTCACGCTGCTTTTTCCAAAATTGCTCTGTGATGCTTTAAAAGCAATCTGCGGAGCTCCGAACTAGGAGATGAAGCGGGTATTCTAGGTTTTCGTAGGCGTTTTTCTGCCAAAACGTCCTTGTATTTCACATAAATATACAGATTTTACTGATAGGAAAGACAGAGAGGTCGACTTGAGCTAGTGCGCTCTAGTCGGCTACTTTGCACTTAACGTCGTGCACATACAAGATGAGCCCGTGTTAGATATATCATAGGCATACTGTAGCTTATGTAGCTCAGGAAAAGTGCGTGGTACACTTCGAGCAAACTGCGTTCTCATGAAATTTTTACAGTTTGTAGGTCCCGATAGTTTTGGAAAGAAAGGGGGCGACGCCAACTATGTTCCGCTCAATAAAAAAGAAGAAGAAAAAAATAAAGAAAGAAAGTTTCATCAGTTGCTTCATTGGTAAAGTAATTTCAGAAGGTGCCCTGATTGTGCGTTTTGTATATAGAAAACAGAATACCCGTTGTAGTAAGTTTTTTGCAATGCTGGAGGGTTGTGCTCCTGAAACTGGCAGATGAAGGCGTAGCAGAAAATAGCTAGGACTATTAGTTGGCATGAAAACAGACAAATATACAGAAAGATATGAAAAGGAGCGGACTGGCGACGGCCGCCAGAAGCGGCACAGCTCATGCATGCTCCTCAGGAAGGAGCGTAGTATAGACACATGGAGATGAAGTGGGAGGGGGAGGGAGATACGAAGAAGGAAAGAGGAATGAACGCAGAAGAAGTCGCATCACAAAGAGTAAGGTAAATAGCCGAGCACAGCAGCACGACAAAAAAAAAAAAGAAACGATCGCCGGTCGCGCTAAATTAAGAAGAGAAAAACAGAAAAAGAAGAAAAGAAAACCAACTCAGAAATGAAAGAAAAATAATAGTCCGTAGGTCTCGTCACTCACTTCACAAACCGCATAAGTGGGATAAAAAGAAGAAACAGAAAAAATTATAAGAGCACCTTACGAACGAGAAGCTAAACGCTAGGATGATGACACATGAATTAAGCCAGGGGCCGTATTTTGTAACGGCTCATTTGATTTTCTACTCTTTCTTTCTCCTTCGTCGCGCCATGTCCCGAGTGGCCAATGCCGGCGAAAACGGTGGTGCACAAGTCAGCGTACGAGCCAACGATGAAGGTCGAAGATATTGTTTTCTGTTTTCTTCAAGAAGCAGTGCTGTGTTGAGACTTCGCTGTTGTCCAGAGAGAACGGACATCCCGTAGGATACCTGTGTGCTGGAGATCGCGCACAGTATCGCGTGGTTTTGCTGCGCTCCGCAGCGCATCTACGCCTGCCACGGCGGTGGGCGGCAAAGAACACCTGCACGAGCCGTATGTCCGACAGCGCGTTCCTAGGCGCATGAGTGCCGCAGAATCGGCGCCGCACTCGGAAGTGCCACAACACGCGCCTAATGTCATCAAGCCGGCGACGCTAGTTTTCAACGCTGCCCTACCTTCCAGCGCACCTTCAGTGAATATGGCTGAGACAAGCGAAAGTGAAGCGAAGAAACCATGGGTTGACGACGACAAGACATCTACCTATGAGCTAAGTGAAGATGAAGACATAGACTGCGATGACACGCCGTTCTCCTTGGTATCGTATAAAAAGAAGCGGTCTGAGGGAATTCCAGTTGTTTTTCGACCCTCACAGGAAGGGCGCAACTTCTGGCAAGTGAATCCAAACCGCGCTACGTCGGAAATTGTCTCCGCGGCAAAGGAAAAAGTACAGTCATTCCGCGTAAACAGAGATGGAAGTTTCTCTGTCAACGTTACTTCCGTCTCCTCTGCAAGACATCTACTGTCGATGAGTGAAGTGTCTGGTTTGGGAGTCAAACCATTCATTCCGGCATCTTATACCAAGAATGTCGGCAAGATACGCCATGTGCCAGTTGAGTATACAGAAAAACAACTGGTTGACTTCCTGAAGGACTTTGGCGTGACATCTGCCCGTCGTCAGGCACGCTACAATCGCCAAGAAGATGAAGCGGTAGAATCACGCCCTCTGAGAACTGTCATTCTCCATTTCAGAGAAGACAAACCAATGCCGCAACGAGTGCGTCTAGGTTTCACGAGTCATCGCGTAGTAGAATATCACGGCCCTGCTCTGAGATGCTACAACTGCCAGAGATTTGGACATTTATCGAAGAACTGCCGCAGTCCACGTCGCTGCAAGATATGCTCAGAAGACCACGACCATTCAGAGTGCAAGTCTGTGTGTCAGCCAAAGTGTGCCAACTGTGGCGGAAACTATACAGCTTCCTTCTCCGGGTGCCCTCAGAGCAGAGCTGCCTCAAGGTTGCGCAGACACGAGTTGAAATACGGAAGGCTGCCTCCTCGTAATGCGCCCCCACCCAACCTTGATGCTGTAAGATGAGCGCCTCCAGGTGCCAACAAATAGAAAGAGCAAGTGGTCAATATGAACTATTCTGCAGCTCTAAAGCACTCAGGTCGACAACGTTCTGACAGCGAGCGACACGATCCACCTCCAGAGAACACTACTCATCTTGCCCAGGCTTCCAGTGAACTTCGCCGACCTTCTAAACAACGCCCTGTGCCATTGACACAGCAACCTCACCTAACATCTGAGCGACTACCTCAACATTCGCCTCAACCACATCTGTCATCCCAGCGACCATCTCAGTCAGCTCTTCAGCGACCTGCTTCGAGAACACATGGAGCTTCAGCGTCGTTTGGTGATTACGCGTCTTTACCCGTGGCACAGATGATACTGCCCATGATATTCACAGCTCTGCGTGCAATTCTCAGTGCCATTCCACACGCAAAAAACCTTCCAGAGGTAAAAGCACTGCTTTCTATGGAATCGTTGGTGCTTCCACAAACACCAATAGCTCCACTGCAGGCTTACAATGAATAATCGTTATAACAATGTTTTCATATTTCAGTGGAATGCTAATAGCCTTCGAAATAAGTCAGTTGATTTTCGCAAACTACTAGCTCAACATAACTTTCCTGTTTTATGTATACAGGAGGCAGGCGTACGAGATGACTTTCGTCTTTCGAACTATGTTATATATAAATCATCGCACATTGCTGGAAGTAGTAGAGCGATGTTATGTGTGAGAAAGGACCTGCCGTCCTATTTAATACAGTCGAGCGATTTAAATATACCGGAGTTCGTAGCATGCAAGATATCATTTAGAAATACAAGCGTCACAGTGATCAGTCTTTATCTACAATGTTCTAGCAAAATATCAGTAGACAGCTTGGTGAATGTGTTTGGTATCGCAAACTCACATGTGCTGGTTTGTGGGGACTTCAACGAACATAACGTCATCTCGGGCAGTGAATATAATGATTCCCGTGGAAGCATTATAGAGTCTGCCGCAGAAAAAAGTAATCTGATTGTGTTAAATGACAGCTCTCCAACGTTCTTGCGGGGGTTTCGTTACTCAAGCTGTATAGATGTTACGCTCTGCTCCCAAGACCTTCTTGATGACGTTGAATGGTCAACGGACATAGAAACGCACGGTATAGTGATCATTTTGCGATCCTGGTAAAACATCGCCTCATACGGAGTGAGGGGACCCGCCGCTACTCAAAATATACTAATTGGCAAAGTTTTCGGCACCATTTAAGTAATTCATTGGGCGAAAATCCGAACTTTCAAAGTTTTGCAAATATATTGTGTGAGTCTTACAAGATCTGCACAAAGCAAGTCATTGTTCCAAATTAATACCCTGCAGTTGATGGTGAATATGAATCTCTGAGAGCAATTAGAAGACGCGCAGAACGTGCTTACCGCCGCAGCGGAAAACTGGATGACTACAAGATGGCACAGAAAGTTCAGTCAACTTCGCGCAGACGCTTACAAAAATTAGGTACAAGAAAATGGCGAGAATACTGCGCGTCGTTGTCTCCGTTTACTCCAGTTCCCAGAATATGGTCCGTTGTCCTATCTTGTAGTGGTCCAGTTACCCAGAGCCATCCCTTTCGAGCCCTTGCCGTAGCTCGAAGCACTCCGGAAACATCTGTTGCTGACGAATTTTGTCAACGTATGTCCAGACCAGGAATTCCGTTTACTTGCCTACAATCTGCAAGTTCGACAACACTAGCAGAACAGAAGGTTCGTGCGTGCTTTATGTCACAACACCCTCAACTTGATTGTGAGTTTAGATTAAATGAATTGAAAAGTGCTCTTTCGTCATGCCGTACAAAACAACCGCAGGCCCAGATGGTGTTACGTATGTGATGTTAAAGAACATAGGTCCAGTAGGAAGAATGACTCTTTTGGAGATATTTAATGATATCTGGATAAGAGAGACTCTACCGGATTCATGGAAATTAGCTCGGGTAATTCCAGTACTAAAACCAGGAAAGACTCCACTTTGTCTTGACTCCTACCGACCCGACAGTCTCACAAGCTCTTTTTCCAAACTAATGGAGAAGATGATAGACAGTCGACTGCAATGGTGGTGTGAACACACAAATGTGTTTTCCGACCACATGACCGGTTTTCGACAAAATCGTTGTACAATGGATGCAGTATTAGATATTGCCACATACGTCGAACATGAACGAAGCTGCGGAAATGTGACAGTAGCAGTATTCTTCGACATTCAAAGAGCATTCGACACTGTAAGTCACATACACGTCCTTGCTGGTAGGTTAGAGCTTGGCATACACGGTCGAACGCTGCGATGGGTATCAAATTTCTTGAAAGATAGAAAAATATTTATGGAAACAATTGAAGGAGAAAGTAATTATCCCAACATCACGCTGGGTGTTGCGCAGGGCAGTGTTCTCAGTCCGTTTTTATTCAACTGTTTCATGGCAGCCTTGCCACAAAAACTCCCGTCTGGCCTACGGTATTCTCTGTACGCAGATGACATCTGCATATGGGCCTCTGGTTCTAATATACAAGACATTCAAACAACGCTGGAAGAAGGCCTTGATAGTATCGACACCTTTTTAAAAGAAAGATTCATGAGTCTTTCATACGCAAAGACAGCCGTACTTCCTTTCACTAGACGACAGTTGATTAATTTCCAACTTAGGCTTAACGGGCAAACTTTGATGTTTGTGAAAGAGCATAAATTTCTTGGAGTTATTCTTGACCGCCAACTTACATGGGCTTCACACATCCGCGCAATTGAAAAACAGACCAATGCAGTAATAAATGTACTTCGGCGACTCGCAGGCACAACGTGGGGGGATCAGTCTCTTCGCTACTACAAGTTCATAACGCACTCATAAAACAAAAAATTGCTTACTCGGCACCTATTCTCCACGGTTTATCGTAAACTTCTGAGGAACGTCTTCAACGTTTACTAGCAAGGGGGCTGCGAGTGTGTCTTGGGGTTCCGCAGGCTACCTCGAGTTCTTTAGTAATTGCTGAAGCTCGTCACCCCCCCCTTTCCAGTCATACGAACGGTTGAAACATGCCGACATATTTATCGCATCTTAACCCAACACGAGAAGCATCCATTAAACCTCGCGCTCACTGAAAGAAACAAAAGCAAAATTCACGATGTTGTTCGAGAACATAAAGCATTATTACCAAGATTTGAATTATGCAAAGTGGATGTTAGTTACCCTCCCTGGATGTTAACACACCCTAAAATAGAGTTATCGGTTGACGGGATTATATCTAAGAGAGACATGTTCATAGTAGCCGCACAGCAACTGGCACTCTTCCAATTTACTCATTATACCCCCAGTACATCCACGTTTATACAGATGGTTCGTGTCATAAAAATTCCTCGACTTCAGCATTCGTCATTCCACATTTAGCGCTAGAGCAAACATTTAAATTATCCCGGGAGATTTACTCATTATACCCCCAGTACATCCACGTTTATACAGATGGTTCGTGTCATAAAAATTCCTCGACTTCAGCATTCGTCATTCCACATTTAGCGCTAGAGCAAACATTTAAATTATCCCGGGAGAGATCTTCCACCATGGCAGAACTATTTGCAATCCTGTGTGCTTTGCGTTTCATAACATTAGAAAAACATTCACAAAAATGGGTTATCTTTAGCGATTCGCAAGCCGCTCTCACATTAATGCAGAGCAATAAGAAAAATTCTTTGAACACTTCGCTATTGTATGAGACGCTCAAAGAACTTACAAAAGCAAGCGCAATGAACCACGTAATTGCATTTCAGTGGATACCTGGGCACTGCAATATTCCTGGTAATACTACAGCGGACGCAGCTGCGAATCGAGCGCACAATAACGCGGAGACAACCAATCTTCCCCTATTGCGTAGTGAAGTCCGTCTGATCCTGAGACAGATTTCTTGTCGTCTCAGCAAAACTACCTGGTTTGACAAGCAAACAAAACTCGGAGTTATACTCTATAGACCCATGTATAAACTTATCAATGCTGGAAACTCTAAGAGACAACAGAAAATTTGAAACTTTGGTACACCGGCTGCGTCTTGGTACTGCATTTACGAAACACTTCTTGTACAGAATAAAACGTGTCTCTAGTCCGCAGTGTTCTTGTGGCCATCCAGACGAAGATGTGCATCATCTTCTTCTCGAGTGCTCGAAATACGATACACAAAGAACGGTACTGCAAGCTAATTTGTTTATATTAGACAGAAGACCATTCACTCTAATAAAGATAGTTGGCCCATGGCCAACTGCAGGCCTTCAAAAAAGAGCGCTTCTTGCTCTGAAAAAGTTTTTAGAGGAGGCCAACATTTTGGGAAAATATTAAGTATTGGATGATCCGAATACACTAAATGAGTTACATAAACGTTGTTCGTGGTTCATAGTTGGTTTATGTGGTGATCGCAACTTTTACGCAATATGTATAATTCTGTCCTGTACTTGGAGTGTATTACAAGTGTTGTTGTGTGTTTTGGCTGTTCAAAACATGGGACTTTATAAATGCGTACCTAGACTGAACTAATGCACAGAACCTTGCGACTCATGTACTGTTGGACTGTATATTTTTTATGGATTCGGTGTTCTATGAGTGCTATATTTAGTGTCGCTATTCTCCCTTTTTGCGCAAATTTGTTTCGTCTGCCAAGTGACAAGGAGTAGCCGGTGCCACCACATAAAGGCGCCAACCTCTCCTAACATTCACTTCAGTAAAGAAAAAGTCGAAGATAGTGAAAAAAGAAACGAATCGTTACCAAACACTAATACCTAATACGTAAGATAATACGTGAGAAATACTGCTGCACATTGAACATCGTCGAAAAAAAAAAATGACTTCCAAAGTACCCCGGTCTCCCCTCCCCCTTTTTCTTTCTTTATTTTTTTTTAATTATTCTCTCTAGAAGAAAATGACTAAATGACTCGTGGCGAAGAGCAAAGGTTGCGTGAATTGCAGCAACAACAGACCTGTATAGCACGAACTTGGCGTATTCGAATTGGGAGCCTTGTGCTTTGACCGCGGGCGCCACAGCAAGCGCGCCCGGCCATACTGCAGCCGCGTGCAACGATCCGTTCCTGTGGTCAACGTGCTGCCGCGTGGCTCGTCGAGGCGATCGGTTCACGACTCCGCGGGGCAGCGCGGCGTCTCCCCGCCGCTTGGGCCACCCGTCCACTCTCGCCACTCCTGGCACACTGCCCATCGCGGGCCGCAAACCGGCTGACCACGCGGATCACTTCGTGAGCCCATTAATTGCTCGGCTTCAGCGTCCAGTGAAGCGCGCCCGGAGCCCGGTGAAAGCTCTCGCCCGTTGTTTGTCGCCTATCGGCTGGGCTTTTCTTTCCGCTTCGCTCTCATCTTTTCTCGCTACTTTATCTGCCATTGTTGGTGTTTTTTCTGTCGTTTTTGGTTCAACGAGCTTTGTGACCAGGGTTGCTGCCGTTGTGTCACTACCCCTTAAGTTGTCCTCCGTCTGGATCAGCATCTTCCCGATAGTTTTGTTTTGTTGTGGCCCTTTGTTTACGACTGTCTAGTTGTTTTGCTTTCGTCGATTTCTGCTGGATCAGCTTGCTAGTACAGCATAGGGCGAGGACAATATGCTTGTGTCAGCGACAGCCCTTCCGGCGTACACCATCAGGTGGCTTGCTTTGATGAATCATGTAAGAGTATTGACATATGGTACTTTCAACGCAGGTGTTTATTGATCCTACAGTTATGCATGCAGCGTTACATGCATAGTATCACATCCCGTGAGCGAGTTTGCTTTGCCTGTATTTGCTATCACTTACTAAACTAATCTTACTCACAGTGCCCAGTGTGGATAGTGAACTTTGTGACATGCGGGTAAAAAGAAAAACCAGACTGATCAGCCAAGTTTTCGGTGGGCCTTTCAGAGTCACTACGCATTTCCTTTTCCTCCGCACCATGCGCATTACATCAAGAGGCCGTTGGATGGCTGCCATGTTATTTTGACTTTCTGGAGTACCTTAACGCGGATCCAAAACAGGGTATGTACTAAGCTTTTTCGTTTTGCCCCCATCGGAATGCAGTCGCTGCGGCCGGAAGTCGAACCCACGTCCTCGCGCTCAGCAGCGCAACGCCATCACCTCTGAGCTACCGCGGTGGCTGAGGGTGCGCAAATGACCTGCCATCACAAGATGTATCCTATAGTAAGAAAACACACACTGTAGTATAATAGTTAAAAACAGGAATAAGGTGCCTCAGAGAGGATGGGCTACGTTTACATAGGTGGGCCTATCTTCGTCATAAGTGATTGAAGAACAAAGGTCCACCTATCGAAACGTATAGGTCAGCCTTTCTGAGGCACCTTATTCCTGCTTGTAACTTTTATACCACAGTGTGCTACTCCATCTGTGAGCCACCTTCTTGCTTTTGTCTAATCAACAAGAAGTATTTCAGGCGCCGTTACGCGAAGGATGATGTTTTAGTATTGCTTCTGTTTTCGTGTGTGATATATATATGTATAGAGAGTTCCCCTTTGTCCTGGGCGGTGACAGTTGTCAGCAAGTCCTGATCTTATCAGTAACTTTTAGCGATACCTGGCTAGAATGTCTCCTCACTTCTATGCCTTTCATCGTGAAACTGCAGCGCGCACAACAAAGGAGACACAAGTGTGTGTTACCTTTCCCTTGTATCTCATTTGTTGTACGCGCTGCAGTTTCACAATGAACAGCTACCAATTCGCCCAATTTTCAGTACTTTTACAACACACTTTTATGCCGTATCTTTGCGCCTATTAGGGGCTATGGCACCATACACTGGGCTGTTTTTCTTTACCATCGCCTTTAGTTATTCTAGTGAATTCTACTATTTACATTGCTCTATATTCTCTCTTTTACTCAATGTACACATATATGTGACACTTTGCGTCCCTACCGTGAGAATATACTTTGGGGCTCGCGGCACCGGGGTCGTGCGCATCAATGCGCTACTGTGTCGATCGCTGAGCTGCGCAACAATCGATGTTGATGCAGTGCTGGCAGCTTTCTCGACGACTTAGTCGATGGATCTTTGACATCACGCATTAGCCCCCCGAGTAATGAAACACTTTGCTTCCTTCATTCGTATCTCTTTTCGTCGTTGTTTTTTACTTTTATGCAGATCTCCCCTTTATCGTGTCGCGCTGAGTGAAAGCCTGACATTGCGGATGGTACATATGAGCTCTATGCTCCTCCTCTTTATCGCATCTCTTTCATTTGCGGCGTTGTTCTAATTTTTCTGTTTCGATTTTTATCATGTTGTCGCAGTGAGAAAGAGAAGATACGACAACACCTCCTTCGCGCTTTGCTCGCCTGTTGTAGCCTTTTTGCACGACCACTATCTAATCGACTTTCTCCATTTTGAGTTTTCCCGATTCCTTACCGTTGCCCAATGTCTGGAACATGACCGACCGGCCCTCCACTCGGCGTTAACCGATACGAGTAGTCGCGTGGTTTTAAAGACCCCCCCTTCCACCCCCCACCCCCCCGTATCCCCCGTCGAGAACAAGAGGAAAAAGGCGCCAATTCAAGTGCCGCAGAAAACAGCTTTTGTTGCAGCGTATGTCTCCGAAATTTCTTCTACACATATTAATAACAGTTCGTACGGTTACTAGCCATGCAAGCACGTGACAAGGTTATGGAAGCCACAGGGGAGACGATGAAACGTGAGATATAGGACAGATTGCCTCCGTCACCATGAAATAACCAGGCAAAAGTGATCTTTGAACAAAAGTCACTGTGGAGGAGGCGCAGAACATGTCGGCGTCAAACTTTTTGTGGCAGGAGCTTGTAGTTTTCAAAGCACGGCGGACACGCAATATTTGCTCACCTGCATATTATGCTTATGCCACCTGAAAGGGCCAACCTTAATTAAAAATTGTCGACGTCCCTAACCCACCTGTGACACAGGAAATTTTTATGTTGGATAAAATATGTGAGTAAAATTTTGGCTGGCGAAAACTTCGGCATTTTGTGCCGAAGCTTTGTACCGCAAAAACTTCAACAACCTGCATCTAAGACAGCATCCAAAAACTCAACTTCATATGCCCGATCCTGCTTAATGCTTTCTCGAAGTAACTCCTTGCTACACACGACATAAACGAATTTAACTAAGCAAATAGTCACAAGCTTTCCACGCAAGTTCACTTGTGTACATTCAACAGTCTTCTTTCTCGATCTTTTATTTTTGATCAATATTTGTGCGAACATATCAGTGTTCGTTGAGCCGACATCTATTCGATTCTGTGACAAACCACGGCAATGTGAGGAGCAGTGCATCAGATAGGCAAACAACGAACGGATGAATGGCAAACACTATCCGTTTACGCTAGCCCCCCCTCAGAGAGTCCTCACCGGAAATCGATTCCGACCCCGCTGTTGGCTAAACGTGAAACGGGCACTTGCACGATCCCCAAATAAAGAAAGTCGCAGTTTTGCCCGAACGTCGAAGCCTCAAATGCGATAGCAAGTTAGCGGACAGCTACACAAAGTAAGGATAGTAGCTTTATCGACCGTATAAACTTGTAACCATAGACATCATAACTAAATTAAAAAAATTTAATTATGGGGCTTTACGTGCCAAAACCACCTTCTGATTATGAGGCCCGCCGTAGTGGAGGACTCCGGAAATTAGGACCACCTGGGCTTATTTAACGTGCACCTAAATCTAAGTACACGGGTGTTTTGGCATTTTGCTTCCATCGAAATGCGGCCGCCGTGGCCCGGATTCGATCCCGCGATCTTGTGCTCAGCAGCCCAACACCACAGCCACTGAGTAACCACGGCGGGTAACTAAATTAACAGGCATGATTTCACGCGCGCACAAACATGAACACATCTCACTCGATGACCGTGGAAACTCGCTGTCAGAACGTTGGAGTGAGGAAACGCGGCAACAGCAACGAGCGAATTGACCTTCGTGCTGCCGCTCACATCAACGCGATCTAAGCAGCGGAAAGAGAGCGCAAGGCGGCCACTGTCGCCGTCGCAGATGGCTTTCAAGATACGGCGGCACGGGCCTCCCGGAGTAGAACGGCTCCCCCCCACCTTAGCCTCCCCCAGGAGCGTTGCGCGCCACAGAAGACGGCGTGCTTCCTCCCCGCTTTCTTCTCTTGCGTGCGCGAGATTGACCCGCGATCACCGGCTTACCCTCGCACGCGTCCACTCGCACATACAGCATACGGCGAGCGGCGATGATGTTCTTGCCATTAAACGTTATACGGAACCTGACGTCACACCGACGCCGACGGCAGAAAAGCGCCGATTGACCCTATAATTGATGTCGCAATAAAATAAACGCACTATGGTGTACGCAAGAAGGTGAGGATGAGTGACCAGTGTTTCCCTTAAGTCTTCATACTTGCGCCTATACTATAACATCACCATCGCTCTATTTTATGTCCACTGCAGGACGAAGGCCTCTCCCTGCGACCTGCAATTAACCCTGTCCTGCGCCAACCGATTCCAACTAGCACCTGTGAATTTCTTAATTTCATCGCCCCGCTTTGTCTTCTGCCGTCCTCGATTGCGCTTCCCTTCTCTTGGCACCCATTCTGTAACTCTAATGGTCCACCGGTTATCTAACCTACGCATTACATGACTTGCCCAGCTCCATTTTTTTTCAATTAATGTCAATTAGAATATCGACTATCCTCGTTTGCTCTCTCATCCATGCCACTATTTCCCTGTCTCTTAACGTGGCGCCTAACCTTCTTCGTTCCTTCGCTCTTTGCACGGTCCTTAACTTGTTCTCGAGCTTCGTAGTCAGTCTCCAAGTTTCTGCCCCATATGTTAGCACCGGTAGAACACATTGATTGTACACCTTTCTTTCCAGTGATAGTGCTAAGCTTCAAGTCAGGTTCTGATAATGTCTGCCGTATGCACTCCAACCCCTTTTTATTCTTCTATAAATTGTCTTCTCCTGATCAGAGTCCCCTGTGAGTAACTGACCTAGGTAAACGTACTCCTTCACAGATTCTAGGGGCTGAGTGGCGATCCTGAACTCTTGTTCCTTTGCCAGACTATTGATCATTATCTTTGTTTTCTGCGTATTAATCTTCAACCCCACTTTTACACGCTCTCTGTTAAAGTCCTGAATAATTTGTCGTCACTCGCCACCAGTGTTGCTGAACAGGACAATGTCATCTGAAAAGCGAAGGTGGCTGAGATATTCGCCGTTGATCCTCATTCCTAACCTTTCCCAGTCTAATAGTTTGAATACTTCTTCCAGTCATGCAGTGAATAACATTGGAAAGATTGTGTCTCTGTGTCTGACCAATTTCTTTATAGGTATCTTCATACTTTTCTTGTGCAGAATTAAAGTACCTGTGGAATCTCCGGAGATATTTTCCAAGATATTTACGTAAGCCGCCTGTACTACTTGATTACGTAATACCTCCACAACTGCTGGTATCTCTGCTTAATCGAATGCCTTTTCGTAATCTATGAAATCTATATAGAGAGTCTGATTGTATTCCTGCGGATTTCTCGATTACCTCATTGATGACATGGATGTGATCCATTGTAGAGTGTCCCTTCCTGAAGCCAGCCTGTTCTCTTGGTTGACTGAATTCCGGGATTGCCCTTGTTCTATTGAAATTAATTTGGTGAATATATTATACAATACTGGAAGTAAGCTAATGGGTCTATAATTGTTCATTTCTTTAACGTCTCCCTTTTTGTGGATTAGTATAATGTTGGCATTCTTTAAGTTCTCTGGGATCCTTGAAGTAGATAGACAGTTCGTATAAAGGACCACCAGTTTCTCAAGCATTATGTCTCCTCCATCTTTAATGAACTCGACTGTTATTCCGTCTTTTCCTGCCCTTTTCCGCATTTCATGCCTTGCAAGGCCCTTCTAACTTCCTCGCTGGTTATAGAAGGACCCTCTGTAATCTGTTCATTACTACTTCGAATGGAGGTATCGTGGTTGCTCTGGGTACTGTACAGGTCAGTATAGAATTCTTTCACTGCTTTTACTATATCTTCCATATTGCTGCTGACATTACCCTGCTTATCTTTCAGTGCATACATCTTGGTTTGTCGTACGCCAAGTTTTATTCTCACTGATTTCATGCTTCATCCATTTTTTACTGTTTCCAAATTCTTTCTCAAGTTATAATTTCGAAGATCCCTTAGTTGCTCCTTGTTGATCAGTTTTGACAGCTTCGCGAATTCTACCTTATCCCTTGAGTTGGCCACTCTCATTCTTTGTCGTTACTTTATTAGGTCCTTTGTTACTTGGGAGAGCTTGCGTACTGTTTGTCTTGGAGCCTTGCGTCCCACTTCAATTGCTGCTTCTGAAGCCAGCCTAGTTACAGTTTCATTCATTACCAGTATGTCGTCTTCATCTCTATGCTCTAAGGCTGCAAATTTGTCTGCAAGTACCAGCCTGAATTGGTTTGCTTTTACCCTTACTGCGTAAAGGTTGGCCTGTTTCTTCCCGACCAATTTTACTCTGTCTCTGTTCAAATTGAGGTGAGCCCTAGACCCCAGTAGCTCATGATCACTGCAGCTTACGCTACCTAACACTTCTACATCCTGCACTATGCTGTGGTCGGTAGAAAGTATGAAATCAATTTCAGTTCTTGTTTCACCATTAGGGTTTTTTCCAGGTGCACTTTCTGTTGCTACGCTTCCTGATGAAGGTGTTCATTATTCACAGCTTATACCTTTCTGTCAATTCTACCAAGATTTCTCCTATAGTGTTCCTAGAATCGACGCCGTAGTTGCCAATTGCTTGTTAACCAGCCTGCTTCTCCCCCACTTTTTCATTGAAGTCGCCCATTACTACAATATACTGAGTTTGCACTTTTCTCAACGCTAAATCAACATCTTCATCAAATTGATCTATTTCATCATCATCATGACTGCAGGTTGGAGCGTAGGCGTGTATTACCTTTAATCTATACTATTTATTAAGTTTTGTTATGACTATTTATGATTACCCTTTCATTATTGCTGTAGAATTCGTCAATGTTGCCCGCTGTCCTTATAAATTAGGAATCATACTCCGTACTGCTTCATATCTGGAAGTCCTCTATAGCAGAGGACGTTACTGCTGAGATTGTGAATTATAACTAGCATGGATCCCAACTAGCCTTGAGCTAGGGATTCAGATGTCCTTCAACTTGAAACTTCAACTTTAACTTCAACACTACGCTTCAAAATAAATGATCAGGTGACGAAAAAGGGGTTAGAACCCACGTGCAGGGTAGGAAGTCGAAGTTTTGTTTCTGGTTAACCTCCCTGCCTTTCATATTTCTTTCTTCTTATTGAATATTCGGTTGACAGTTTGTGTCATCTGGCCACGGACTAGCGTTAAAGCGGCATTTAACTCACTATAGTGTTTCGCATGTGAAGCTTCCATAGTCTAGAAAAATAGGGCACGCAAGAAAGGGGGCAAACGATGATACGAAAAGACACACGAGGCTATAGCTTCAATAACGTTCTTTATTTTTCATGAGATATATTTTTCATGACGTTTATTTTTCACTTTACCATATTTGTCGCAGTATACGTATGGAGCATCACAAACTACCAACAAATTCATCTTGCCACATTAGTTGGACCTATACGGAGCCATTTCCCTCACCCATTTCCCCAGAAAGGCATCGAGCCACTATTTAAAGATGTTATTCTCTCTCTGCCGGAGTTTCACCAACTGTGTGCGCATAAGAGCTCAAATTTGAGTGTAGACGTTGTGTCTCGCTCTTCATGTGAGTGGTAAGCGATCTCGAATTTCGGTAGAAAAGCAGCGTGCTGCTGTCTTTTTGTCCTATGCCGTGCAGCACCTCGCTGCGCACGTTGCGCTTTCGCCCTGATTACGCTGTCTTAAGTCGACGCATGCTGTAATGAGAAGCAGTATGAATGTGTGAAGACGGTCCCTTTGCTCCCGTAGCGGACTCGGCTTACAAGCGGGTGTCCTCATTTACAGAACGGCACGAGATGGTGAAACCGACTACACCCGGGTACCCGCATTGCGCAAACGGCATGCCGCAGCACGGGGACGGAGTGATTATAGAGCTTTAGATTAGCGGACGGAAGCCGCACCCAAGCTTCGGTGGACGCAAAGTGCGCTGCTCGCACAGAGGAACACACAGCGAGCACAAGATAGCGCGAGCGACCCACAATGGAGTTTGCGCACCTCCCCCCCCCCCCATCGCCTATATGCGGCTTAGGCCCCCTACAGCCTAAAGCTCTCCATTCTTGTCGCCGTGAGCGCGCGGCGTGAAACCTCCCAGAAAAACAGTTTCGCAGTTATGTTCAATTTGCTTCTTGAAAATCCTGGTGCCCTCGGCGCGTTGAGTCTTAACTTTGATGCAACAGGAGAAAGACCATGCAACCATTGACTTTTATTACCTTGTTCTAATTGCAGTGTCCCTTTGTGAGTTTCTGAATTCATGAGTAACGCGCTCTTATTTAGCCAGAAAAACGCTTGTAGCCTCGTAAGAGTCTAGGAGACGAAACTTTGAAATCATATAACGTTAATGTAATTTCAATAAATCCAATAGACGCAACGTTTGAATGATTTGTTCACCGTTTATCAAGATTTGTCAGAATATGGCTAGGATCGCGTAGAATGGTTTACAACTTGCGCCTTCGGAGCACGTGCGGGTAAAAGGGTCGAACACACCTCACGTGTGCGGGCGCCGGTGGTTTGTGTGTGGGATAAATTTTGCACGACTCATTACATATACCAAGACCACAACTTATTTGATACAAGAGGCCGTAGATAAAGCCGGTGCAGACCAGAAGCCGCAAACCGATCCCCTTGTCAAAAAAGCTAGTCTGTAGTGTTGTTCGGGAACAGGGCTTGTCAACCGTGAACTTGCTGAGGCCTTCTATACACGGTGTTCCAGTTAACTTTAGCCAAGCAGTTAAAACAAAAATGGTACAATATACGATTCTGAGACCTCTTATGTCTAGTAATCAGTCCTCTTCTGCCGCAAGGATAAATATTGTATAGTAATTATCTGGCTAATCATAGAATCTTAACAGCACAATCTTCTAATATTTAAATTCAGGGCTTTACTTTCGATGAGAAAACTGTTATAGCGTACAAAAATATCCTATTCAGTTGTTTTCATAGCACTATGTCCCGCGTAATTACCTTTCTTTCACGCTTTTCTCAGTGCACGTGAAATACAAGAAGCAGCACATGATTGCGCGCCCGCGCGCAGTCACACCAGTGTTTCCAGAAGTGATTTGAAGAAACTAACCTCGCACAATGCCTCACAATTGCCTGGTGATTGCATAGGTTGTGAGAGTGACGAGGAACCCGCAGCTCGCTATCAGCGGGAGCCAACACTAGCCACTTGCCACTTCCGGAGGGTTACCGAGTCAGGCAACGAGAAGAGTCGCTTACTTCAAATCATCTGTGTCCGCTGGGGTCACGATGCACGGGTGCGCAGCCACTGGCGGCTTTACGCATTACGCGCGCGACTAGTAAAGCGCGGAATGAATAATTACGCAAGACAAAGTGCGATGAAATCAATTGAATAGGAGGTTTTAGGACACAACAGTTTTCCCATCGGAAGTCACGCCCTGAATTCATCAATTCATCAATTAAGAACTTATTTAATTCTTCTTCTTTGGTTAGCCGTGTTATTAGCCCACATAAATTGTCCTGGGGAAGTATTCTGTAAGAGTCCACCTAGTGTACTGTCCATTTCGGCCGTTCCTGATTGGCTAGGCCCACTCGTCTCCTCCTCGCTAGTACAGCTGCATCCAATCAGCAGCGACTGAAATGGACAGTCCACTAGGTGGAAGTTTACAGAATACCCCTCCTGGTCGCTGTAGAAGACAGTTGAACGAACACCATAGGTCTCATAATCGCATGTTGTACCAGTTTTCTTAACAGCTTGTCTAACGTTATCTGGAACACCTTTGTGTTACATCAGTGTGTAAGCCAGTCTTCAGAAATGAACCTAATCGCAAGGGCATAGCGTTTCTTGACTATTTGCCGGAGAAATGACGTGTGTCATATTGTCCGCGTTGACCTAATGGAGAAAATCATAAAAACTCGATGTGTGATGCAAGCTGTCATTTGAGCGCCAGTTCCGCACATTCGTATACGTATAAAGGACGCCGCATTTGTTTCGACAAATTTTGTCAGTTGTGAGCTCTAGCACTACAAGTTGCGTCGTTATGTTCTTTGCGTCCGTCTAGTGCGGTTAATCAGACCTGTTAAAATAGTTCCAATTAATAGTTGTTCAGTGTATACACCCACTCCCTCTTAAATCCCAGTTAAATTATTTTGGTATGACTGGCACGCCATTTGCGGTACTGCATCATAGGAGTCTTTTATTGAGAAGTAAGAGGCTTATAGTATAAGAGACTTAACATATAAGACTTAACAGTGCGACATAGTACGCCCGCTGGGGCGTTCCATAGCAGAGGACGAATTCACAAAGCTTTTCTCTCGTAAGTGCTCTTTGACATTGGATGGTCACTTTCGCTAATATTACGTCCAGCATCATGAGTGGCTGCCGTTTGCTTTTAGGAACATTTCTAGCGTAAGACCGTGCTAATCTATATAGGTCCATGTTTTTGTTCAACTATCTGTGGGTGTTTTGAGATGTCGAAGGGCAACAAAACGAAAGTGCTGACCCACTTATGCGTCATACGTCACAGATACTGTTGTTCTTTTCATTATGTTGCGTTTATCTAACAATGTCAGCGGAAAGGGAGTATATGGAAGACGAGCCAGGCAACATAAAAGCTCTACCGGCATTCCCTTTGAAGCGTGTGAGTTTCGGAAATTGTCCCGGTGTTCCGCCCTTTAAAGGCAGGGTGCATGAAATTCGACACAGCCCAATTTCCAGCGTATTTGGAATCCATATCCTTTCAAACCAGTTCACTTCTTTTCCTTTCCTAAAAAAAAACAAAAAAGAAACATAGAAATCAATCTCGCACAGCAGGGAATGCTCTTCGTCTATTTTTTCTTTGTTGCTGTTTTCTCTCTCTCTCTCTCGCTATTTCTTTCTTATTCTGATTTTGTGCGCATGTAATTTTCACAGCTTATCCTCCAGAGACGATGCTTCTCAAGAAGAGCAGAAAAATCCCAAAGAAAGCTATTTTACGTCGTATAACGTCCGTGCTTTGCGGATGACGGCTGAGCGCTAGTCAAAAAGCCTGCGTGGTCGGAAACGCGACTTCTCCTAGCTGGGCTGGCTTTAATCGCGGCAGCACGAAGCGTGCAGTGCCTGTGTAAATAAACAAGTGCCCACGGGGACAGCATCATGGTCCCTTTGTGTACGTGCGTGTGTGTATAAGGGGAGCCAGTGACTTATGGCTTAGTGCCAAGGCTTGCACTCAACTCAACGAACCGACATGGAACCCGCTTCGCGTGTTATTTTGTGGCAGCGCGATCATTTGAAATGCTCGCTTCATTTACTTTCCACTTTGCAAGCGCGTACATGCCATCGTTCCATCGTGGGTTGCGGTGAAGCACGCAGGGAATGCGAAGTACACAATGTCAGTTTGTCGCTGCGGATCGGCGCATAGAAAGAAGTTAATTTGGACCGAGAATTCAGTGTGTAGAGTGTAGAATGTGCATATTCACGGGAGTCAGTATCACTTTTTAAAATTCACAAGGTCAACTAAGTTAAGCGTATTTTCTTAAATACGCTTTATCCGCCGTTGCAGCTGAGCGGCTGTAGGGTTTCGCTGCGAAGAACGAAGTCGCGGAATCAAATCCCGGCCGCGGCGGCCGCATTTCGATGGGGGCGAAATGCAAAAAACGCCCTTGCCCCGTGCATTGTGGACATGTTAAAAGTGCCCAGGCAGTCAAAATTAAGAGGGAGTCGCCCACTATGGCGCGCCTCATAATCAAGTCGCGGTTTTGGCACGTAAAACGTCAGAATTCAAATATGCCTTATTGCCTGGCCGGTAGATGGCGAATTCTTTTAGTTGTTTTCAAACACCCACAGCTCCCATTAAGGCGACAATGAGCGTTTAAAGTACTCTTTACAATGGACTGAATTCGGCAGCATTCGACATGCGCCCCCCGATTGACGTACATGGATGACAATGCGAATAAAAGGCTGTGTGAGCCGCAAAAAGATGTGACTGTTGAAGTAAGCTCCTAGGAAAGTGGACAGAACGTACGCGTTCGACTCTCATTGTAAGTGCAACAGCTATAGGCTGTCGCCACGTCGGCGTAAGCAAAATTGCTTGCCTATCCTGCCTCCGCAGCTGCCTCACGCCTTTTCGTATGCGCCAATTCAATCCCTATTGACGCTCGCACATGAACGTATTCACGTTGCTTGCCATCATATCGATCGATGCTTAGCGCTCCCCTAGACTGAGAGGTTATAGCGGAAATGCCTTTAAGTATATATATATATATATATAATCCGAGGGCACATCTACTTGGCGATGCGCCTGCACTTTATGCTATCGCATGATGATGAAGCGAAACCGGATGCAGGCATACCATAAAAGCAGAAGAATAACTGACAAAAAGGCCAATAAGAATCCTAGTTTCCGCCTTTTCGGCTATGCAAACGCAGTCGAAAAATACACGTGCTTTGTGCTCCATCATACAGCCGTTTTTCTTGTTGAGATTTTCGTTCTTTCGTGGGATGAAAGTACCGGGCGACAGCAAAACGATCGCGAATTTTTTCCTGTTTGCTCTTCTATGTTGCGATAAGAACAATATGGCAGGCATATACACACAAGTAAAATATCATTAGCTCGCATGCGTCTACGCATCCTTATAAATTATTTTGTTTTTTAGTGGCTAGGCGTCTCTGAAAAGGGCAATAAATACGAAAAATAACAAAGCTTTGGGAAAGAGCAAACTACCATGAATCATGTTCTGTCCCACAGAGAAGAGACTGCCATCACCCGAAATCGTTAATCACATTTCTTTGGGGGCATCCGTCTGTTTGATATTGGTCTGCGCTTCTGTGGTTATAACGTCACGCGCGTTGGAGGTGCCGGCGCGGCTGCAGCAGCGGTTGCGGCAGATGCATGGGAGGTGCCGCAAGCGCTGTATAGGCGTAATGTCGTGCCGTATGAAAAAAAAGGTATATAATTTCACAATGTATGCAGACCATGTACGCAGCCTAAACAGCTTCGCTGGGAATCCGTCCCCATATGAATGTTCCGACCCCACTAATCTTTTGCGTGTTGCGCCACAACGTTGAAACAGGGCAAAAAGTAACTTGGGGGACTGTAGTGGGAAGTAAGCAATTGAATATGATGTTTTTGAAAGCCATGCACAGTTTGACATTCGAGCTTACGGAATTTTACAAGTATTTAGTAATTTATGTGATTATTTCTGACCATTCAGGTGCTCAATAATAACAGAACAAAGCTCTCTCTCTTTTCTTTTCTTCGTCACTTCTTTAGTAGCTTGTTTTTTTTAGGGCACGCTGCATATGCGCGAATCTAGACTTGCTTCCATTCCGTGTTTACGTTGAAACCTGTATTGGCAGAACCAACATAAGGGTTTTACGCTCTCTAAGACTATTCTATGCTGTGTTATTACCATGAAATTTGACATGTGTTGTCGTCATACTGACAAGGCAACCCTCAGCAAAATAATAATGTGTGTAATAAAACGCTGTTTTATTAATTGAAGCGCATAAGTAACTGGCACGGCAATGAGTTTCGTCGGACACTTCGAAAATAAATGTCTCGAAACTGGTTCAATCCTGAGACGTCGTTCGAAGTGAATACGCCTTGCGAACTCACCAGCTATAATTCGTAGATTGAAATAGTGCCCGTAATGTTAATAATTAAAAAGTCAATTACCTTAATTATGTTCATTATTTATTTGAGTATTTTCGAAGAAGTAACGACCGCGTGATCGAGTAATTTAGATGAATGATTATAATTCTGCTATCTGCTACAGGCAATTTGAAAAAATAGTGCTGATAAAAAAAAAGCAGCCTGTAATATATACTTGAATGAAAGTTAAAACTGTGCGAAAAAAACGTGGACAAGCTAAAGGAAGAACGACAGAAAGCTGAGCTAGTTGGTAAGGATTCATTATGCAAAAAAGAAGTGAGGCGTGCAGACAGGACACAAGAGTAGAGAAGTGGACAACACCAACGCCGACTATCAACTGAAGGGAGCACTGAGGCGAAAAAAGAAGAAGACACGAAACTCATCTGCGCATGCTATATAGCATGCATAACCACTTCTCTGCTCTTGTGTCCTGTCTGCACGCCTCACTTCTTTTTTTTCATAAAGCGAAAAAAACATGCAACACACTACGAGCGCAGACTGCCAACGGTTTATTCTTCAACATCAAAGCATAGGCTATTTCAAGCAAGATCCCAGGCACCTGACCGCATCGTGACTCACACTTGTGCAGACAACATAAGAAAACTCTGCAGACGAACTGTAACACTGCTTGTCCCAATAAACATGAGGGAAAAAAAAAAACTTAGCCAGTTTATTCTACGCGCAAACAATGAGTGGTCAAAAAACGAAGACGGCACCACCGCGCAGTTTCAACCTTCCATTCAAGTATGAACCAACTAGCCCTCAAGAACGTCCTAGTGTAGTGTATACGTATGCCTATCCCTCTGCTGCGATTTCCTCCAGCTGGTAACAAAATGACGCCACGCAACTGCACGTCGCTGCATGCAACGCGAAATTTGGCGCCTTCCGCTGAACGACTTCAATGCCCAGCCAGCCTCACGGGTATTTTAAAACGAATGTGCAGTACTGTCAGAGTGCACGAATAAAAATGGCGTTTCGTCTTCTATAACAACCTGAAATGGGGTATGCGTGACGCCACTATCACATTTAGTACGATGCGATGCCTTCCAGCCCGCTCTCTGTTTCGTTGGGTAAATAATATTTGTGAGCACCTATTAAGTTTGTCTTCTCACAGTTTCAGCCCGCGGCAGCAGATGAACGATACCACTGCAGAAAAAAAAAAAACATTGAAGTGACGCGCCACATATATAGTGCATGCGGCACGCTTTATGGATCGAAACGTGCATATGTAAAAAAAAAAATGATAAAGGTCCCAGCAAGCGAAAATAATACAGTGCAGCGTTTGCAGCACGGATGGTAAAAGGAGACACACGTAAGTGGGCACTCCCTCTGGCGGCACGTTGTTGTCAATAATTACAGGAAAGCCTTGAACAATCGTGAAAACATCATAACCGGCTTGGCTGTGAGGTCTTGTGAGCTGTAAATGGAAGGATGTGCACTCCGGCGTGTAAGCATGTTTCAGTACCTTCTTCAGACCATTATTTTCCTGGACGCCAAACAAATGTGAAACATCAAGAAAAGAAAAAGAAAAAAAATCGCCTATGTACGCGGCAAACGACCAGATGACTCTACGACCCTAACGAGCAGTGAAAACGACGAAAAACACTCTATATGTAGGGCAATTATTCTGCGGTTGGCAACACTGCACAGGGGCACCATGAGCGGCAATGAGTGGTGAAATGAGGAGCCGAATGGAGAATGCAGTACAAAGCAAAAAAAGAAAGCAGCCGATGCAACGCACCACTGCCCGTTGGTGTGTGACATTATTAGCAATGATGTTAAAGGGCTCTAAAGAGAAACACAGAAATACAAATAGATCAGGTTTGACTGATAAAATGTTCTCTCAGAACTTTATTTTCGTTAACTTCGTGGTACGAGGTTCATCGGTAGACGATGAAATGAAGACTACTCTTTCGTTTGAAACTTCCAAAGTTCAGTACTTAGCAAGCAAGTTTTAAACGTGCTAAGTTGATTGAAAGTTACAAAGTTCAGTTTGGAATGCAATGCAGCCCATCTTTCACAACGGGCTGAACAGATGAAGCCCCGAGCAGACGCCGTCAAAAATTGATGACGTCACAGTGAGCTTATGGAACAATTTCAAGGCAGCATCACCACCCGTCTTTATATTTTGCATTTTTTCTGACTTATCAAGGCACATCTCGCGGTAGCAGTGCCTTTCTTTATTGCAGAAGGTCAATTTACTGAAACAAGCTCAATGAAATTTTATTTTTAGGGCTCCTTTAAAGAATGTATCTTGCAAAATAAGCGATCGCAACGGAAATTATTCTGATATTCAAATGTACTAGCTTAGCACCATGCAAGTTTGCTGAAATTGTTGTGAATCAGATCATTTCACCACTTTTACATTCTACACACGGGCATTAAGTGGAAGCCTTATTGAATGGTTTTGGGTGAAGTTTGACGTTCTGGAGTCCGATGCCTGTGGCGGGATTCAAATCCGGCACCTTGTACTGAGCAGCAGAACCTCATAGCCAAAGCCGGTTTATCGCTTGTGGAATAAATTATTTGCGAAAACCTTCGTTATACCATTGAAACTGGGCTTGTTCAGCCATGGTAAAAAATTTTCCAATGTATCCTTTCGGATACTTTGGAACTGAATGCACCAGTTACTTCCCTTCTCTGACGCCACAAGGGAACGTCGAGAAATAAGGAATGTTAGAGGCATTAGAGGGTGTGAAAGCAATTAAGATCCATTGGTGGTCTAATAAAACGGCGGTTGTTAAACCTGAGCGTACTGAAACGCTCGTCTTAAGCGGGTCTCAGTAGAGACACTGTACTGAAATGTCGATACCACGGTCGCATCGCTGCAAAAAAAAAATAACGGCAAACCAGGGATACAGACATTTTTTTTTATTTTTACGTTTACCTTTAATGACAGTCAGTTATGGAGGAGGTCTGGCGAGAGCACACTGTGCAGGGACGCCGTGAAAAGCTGGCTACGCGGGGTAGATTAAGTCGTCGGCGAGAAAAATTCTCACTTGAGTGTCATGTGGGATTCAGCCCTGGTTGTTCCGAGAATTAAAAAAAAAATAAACAGGAAAAAAAAAGACGGTAGTGGCACTAGCGTCTCCTCCATTAGCTTTGGATCCTGTCAAAGGTAAAAAGCTGCGTGGGACAGGACCCGATCTCCCGGCAGCATGTCAGTGCGTTCCCGCGAAGCCAGCGAGGTAGACCCAGGGGGGGGGGGGGGGGGGGGGGGGCGCTCCCGTCGTTTTATTTCATGTCCCTGAGCAGTTATTAAAGTTTAATCAGGTGCCGCGCTCAAAGCGCCAGGGGCTGTCACCTTAAGGCGCGAACTGATCAATCAGGAGCTACTTACGAAGCATTTCTAAGCGGCCTAAACAAAATCAAAGCTCGTGATCAAGTGCCCGAAAGTGATCTCACCAAAGCGCGTCAGCGTCAAGCACGCTCGCGCGCAGCCGCTCGGTTCAACCATTTGCTGCGTGCAGCCTGTACGAGCAGGCACTTTCTTTCAATGGCGAGGAACGAATAAATTTTGCGGCAGGGCTATATAGGGATTAGACATGGCCCTCTCATCTCTCAGTACTTACGCTGCCTTATTAATTAACGTGTATACGGTGTAATTATTTTTTTTGCACAGGTTGTTTCCATACACTTGCTTCATCAGCATATTCTATTAAGTTTAATTTCCGAATTGATGTTTGTGAATCTACGCTAATTTGGGCTAGTTACGTATCTGTAAAATTCTGTCCCGCAAGCACTTGCCAATTTGATGGCATTGACTGAAGAGGGCCTACGAATGAGGAAAGTTCTCAGATAATATTATAAATTATTTTAATGGGCGCTCGCCTGGCCTTTCGCCGTACCTTCAGCATTGCGCGCGTAAATAAATGCAAAAGGCTGTTTTTCGATAGATTCTATTGGCTACATGGTTTTTATTGCCGCAGATTACCGGGCACCGTTGTCTTGTTTCTTTACACAATGGTAATTTAAATTTGTTCTAAGTCTTGCGTACAACGATCGCTCATAGCAATATATGCGTACAGCGCAGAAGACATTAGTGCACGAGAGAATGGAGCACAAACAAGGCGCTGCGCCTAGTTCCTATTGTTGTTCAATAAGTGATGAGATCCTGGAAAATATACACGCCGAAAGACCTGCTGCCCCATTCATCAATAATAAACTCCAGCAACCAAAGAATGCAAGAAAAAAAAACGTAACAACAAATAAAAGATAGCAGAAAAGAAAAATAGTGGATGAATAAAACATCATTTAACTCAGGCATAGCCTGCTATACAATATGCATAGTCAGAGCGCACTGTATCAAAGAGCCCGCGTCACAACACGTGTTACCAGACGATTCACTATCTCTACAGTGAGTGCAGAAAAAGGAAAAAGAGCCTGGCACACAGCGAAGAATAGAGCATATGACCACAAGTACAACGTGTAAGACATTGACAGTACATTCCAGCAAAGAAAGCAGAAGAGATTGGTGCAAGTTCCCGCGGGCCAAGTTAGGACTTTCGTTTCTCGTGTCCTTGCCCTCTGGACTGAGCCCATTTGAGGCAATAAATTACCGACTAGCCGAAGCCTCCACACACCTACGATTACTCAATGCCCAGAGCTGAATAAGTCGGCTCTCGTCCGATCTGTCTACCATTGCGAAGTGAAGATGAAATACGCAAGAATAAGAAGAGGGCGCTCATTAGCTCAACTGAGAACACTTAAGCCACAGGCGCGCATTGTGTATGCTTTGTTTTACATTTGAGCTGACATTAAAGAATGAGCAACTTACCAGATATCACACAAAAGAGAAGAGAGAAAACGCTGCGTTTCTACGCAGCTTAGAAGTCTTACGTAGGAGATAGAAGTTTCAAGGAAAGCTGAGACTTCAAGGAAAGCTGCGAGCAGTAAAAGCTGCAGTGCACACTCTGTTCGAAATGCTTGACAAAAGCCGAGGCCAAGGACTTAGGTATTCTCGTTCTTCTCAGCATAGGATAGCAGCACTGTCAAGAAACAAGGCTGCTTCGATGGTAGTACAGGCGTTTCGTTAGTGAGCAAATCCAGCAAATATATTTTTCTTTGAAGTGTCATGATGTAGCACGTAAAGAAAGACAGCTTTCCTAGCAAATGAGTTTTAGTGCAGGCTTGTCTGTTATTAGAACTTCCAGCGAGTCCTGCATGCGTTGAGCTGCAACCACTTTCCCATCCGTACTTGCGCTCCGTGGCGAACGTCTGAAAGTGCTAAGATATTTGAAACATCCCTTCGCAGAAATACCGGCTTTAATGTTTCTTCGCAATGACCAAATTGTGTGACCAAATAAACCATAGTATGCAAGGTCACATACATAGAGAAAACCCTATCAGAATGATGTGGCTATGTACCGTATGCAGGCCTGGCGCGGTGCACGTTTACATGCACTAGCGCTCATCCGAAAGCCCACACTTGGCCGTGTACATGTGTTGCGTCGGGCGACCCCTTGTGACGGACTTGAGAGAAGTGGGCCAACGTATCTGTCGCTAAAAGTTTCCCAAAAGTTCGCTAATTCGCTAAACAAAAAGAGGAATAGCGTACGACGCCTCGCCGACTTGTGTCAAAATTGATGAGACTTGATGGGAAATGGTTCAGGACAACATTCATTTGGGCTAGATGGTGCATACTTGAATTAGGAAAGAATAGCGCCAACAAAGACGATCACGAGAGGCAGAACCACACAGGACAAGCGCCGATGGGAAATGAATGAGTATTAAGAAGCTGTTGAGACCGTCACCACCAGCTACTGGTTCCCCCTTTTCTCGTTCCTTCAGTGCAGAGTAACCAACCGGGCTCAGTTTTGGTTAACTTGTCTTTAATCTATTCTCGTCTCTCTCTCTCTCTCTCTCTCCTTCTCTCGAAAATTTGCACTTGTAGCTCTTAAGGAGTTCTTGGAGGTCACTCATATTGTCGACGAATACCAGGACAAGAAGTTTTTAAAAACAGTCCGAATTTTATCGAAGTTTTGTTTCTTCCTTTGCAGCTTTACAACTCCCTGTTTTTGTCAAGTCTATCTTACTGCTGCTTAATCTACAAATCCGACATGCCTATATAGAACAGTGCATGACGCCTCATTTTTTGTTATTTTCTTAAGTCATTGGCCGTGCAAAAGAAAATGGTTCACAATAGTTGTAACCCTAGCTAACTTGCATCTACAAGTGTACCACGCGTTTTTGCGGAAACTGGAGGGATGCAACGTATATCTTTCTTCAAACCCGTTTGGACATGAACTGGTTCACAAAGCTCCAAACCGATTCGAACAGTCCTAATTATTGTTCTGGAGCTGAAGCTGAACGGAACCAAACAGTGAACCCGAACTGAACCCGAACAAGTTCCGGTTCCACTATGGCCTGAATATATGTTCACACATGCGCCACGCCCGGACTTCACGTCGGTGCCGCTAGATGGCACTGCGTGTCTAGAGGGAAGTGCGACAGAGCAGACTGACTGCATGCACACCTCATACATGGCGCGTTTTGGCGGTAGCAATAGAATTTGTCGCTACATTGCTTCAATACTAATCGCATTAACGTCAATATTCATGTCAGATGGATCCTGCCTCACTTTTTTTTAACCTTGTTTCAGCACCGATATTCTGCATCTCAGTAGCCATGTTATTGTGTTTAATCAATAATTTAGATCGATATGCTGACGCGTTTTTGGGAATGCGAACTTTGATATGAGTTTTTGCCTGTATGCTATTGCACTAACTGAATTTTGTGTATTGAATTCTACTAATTACTCGACTTTTCGCTCTCTATGTTTCTGTTACTGCTTGACTTGTATGGGGAAACAGACCGCGTCAAGCCTGATGAACGGCATTTTTCTTAACGCCAAGCTTTCTTTGCTTCTTCTCCCAACTTTCCGGGCACTGCTGTTACTGCTGGTGTATTCTTGTTTGTGCGCGGCGCTGGGTTTCTTGCAACACCACCAGACGGCGCTCACTTTCGCGCATCCCGGCCGGCGCCGCCGCGGCAGCGTCTCA
Source organism: Dermacentor andersoni (assembly GCF_023375885.2). Classification (NCBI taxonomy): domain Eukaryota; kingdom Metazoa; phylum Arthropoda; class Arachnida; order Ixodida; family Ixodidae; genus Dermacentor; species Dermacentor andersoni. The sequence continues at coordinate 221,421,653 of NC_092814.1, read as the reverse complement.
CAGTTTGTGCGTATGGCACGTCCTGTGCTTGCTTTCCTATTCGATAAAAATGCAGGTACAGGGCTGTGGTGTTCGCGTGCATGGCTGTGACAGTGTAAGCATTACAATCGTCCACAGCCTGAAGAGAGCGCTTGGAGCTAGCGTCTCAACAGCATGCTGGTCATGTATGCAGAAGAAGCACGTAAACACGATCCAGCAAAATGGCTCTAAAGAGTGCACTCAGCGTAGAGGACACCCAGGCCCGAAAGAAGCGTCGCGCGGAACAGGAGCGTCTTCGCTACGCAGCGAAACGCGGTGCACACCGCGAATGTGTGTATACAACGTATGCATACAATTATAATAATTAATTGAATTACATAGAGCCCCATAATTCAAATCAAGTTTAACACTTCTGCCACGATGCAATGTGCCATGTGAGGCAATGATAATACTCAGCCCTCTCATAGATTACAAACAATGGCGGACAACAACCCCTCAAGCAAACACGTATCCCTGTGTGCTTTGTGCACTACGCAGACAAACAGCAGAGGTGCACGCAATGTAACATTTAGCATCAACTCACTACTCGTGCGTGGGATTCGCAGATTTGTTTGGAATTGAGGCTCGATCGGCTTTTCCTTGAGCTGCACCGACAGATGGCGTCATCCTGCACGCTGTGGAAACGCTTACCTCCTAAAGCGAGGAGTACAGGTGAGATTTCACGTATTACTATATTGGCTACGCGTGTATATAGATAGATAGATAGATAGATAGATAGATAGATAGATAGATAGATAGATAGATAGATAGATAGATAGATAGATAGATAGATAGATAGATAGATAGATAGATAGATAGATAGATAGATAGATAGATAGATAGATAGATAGATAGATAGATAGATAGATACACTTTATCAAAAGAATAATCAGAAAAACCGCTAATGGTCGGGGCCCTTAGTCCAGGGCTCCGCTGGCTCTTGCCATCTTCTCAGTTCTCTTTATCAGCTTGAGTTGGTCGTCGATGGCCGAGCTGGACAGCAGTGCTTCCCATTGCTCCTTCGTGGTGTTCGTGTCTGGGTGTTCTATATTGTGTAGTGTGCACTTCCACGTAATGTGGTATTGGGTTGGTGTGGCCCCACACCATGGGCATTTTACTCTGCGTGGCAATCTGTGGTTTCTTGCGGATGGGACCCGACGAAGCGCGACCAAAAACCTCGTGTGTTGAGCAGTCTCATACAGTGCACTCGTCTTGCTCGAGTTTCAAGTTGCTCGGTGATTTTCAGTCTCTCGTGGCCACGGTAGTCGCCGTAGCTGAGTATAACATTGGACGACACCAACCGATTGTACATAGTGTTTCTACGCATCAGTTTTGTCTCATATGTATCTTCGACCAATTTACAGACGCAGAACTTTCTTGCTCCAAATTCTCTAAGCACAGTTGCTTCAAAGTACCACCGAAAATTTCTAACACTGCAAAGCTAAAGCAGAGGCATCGCAATGAGTGCATTCTATCAAAGCAAAGTGCCTAGTTTTGATTTTTGAGTAGATAAACTTTGTTCTTCTGCACATTTGTGTTACAATAAGCAAAACACAAACTGAAAAAGAAAACACGCTGAGTGGGACAAAGCAAGGAGAGAAAAGGCAGAGAGGACTACCAGACGGGCGTCCAGTTTGCGACCCTACACTAGGAGCAAGGAAAGGGGGAATATAAAGACGAAAATAATTAACACTGTGCGCCGACTGCAAGTCGTACAGCAGGACTACAAACGGTGACTGTGTTCAGTGGACTTGAAGAACTACAGCAGCACACAAATGGGTTTTCGCGCCAGGGATGGATGTAACCAGGATCCAACAACTTTCGTTTCAGAAAATGTTCTAGATTCTAGTCGGCTCAGTCTGGTCTACAGGAAGATTCGCTATACGTTGAGGGCAAGTACACAACAGGTGTTCGATAGTTTCTTCAGCCCCACAAGAGCTGTACATTGGCCTAAGGGTCATTTCACTACGGCAAAGATATGCGTTCGTAAATATCGCATCCATCCATAGGCCATATAGGAATGTCGCATCGCTGCGGGAGAGGCTAATCAGCACTTGCAGCCGTAACAGACGGTGTGGGGCAGGTAGGCGGCATTTATAGATGCCCGGATAACTCTACAAAACTTATGTTGCTGATCGCACAAGCAAACGAAATTATCCTGCAGCGTCGGTCCTCGCCAGTGGAATCCATGCCTTCGTGAACAATCCTTGTGAATGAAGTCGGTACCGACAATGCCATAATGACCAGGAAGCCACTGAAAGACGACATCGTGCTCTTTCCCAGAGCATGACGGTTATTTCTCTTACTTCAAATTTAATGTGCTCGTATGCACTGTGACGTAACGCAGATTAGAGGCTCCAAAAAGCTGCTTTGGAGCCACAACAAACGACCCATTTTTGTGGTGTTTGGTCCGTGACATAGTTCCCAGCTCCATGGAGCGCTCCAAGTATTCTTGTACGTGGATCGTTATGTGTGACGCCTCGAATTTCATTGTGACCTCTTGCGGGAACGCTCGCTCTAGGAGAACTGCGCTACTTACGACGACATGACCTCGTATCCACTCCAGAACTGGAGGCGACCCATGCTCGGATGAAGTACTTTCCTCCAGTCACGTGTCGGTGGGAATGGACGGTGCTATTCCATCGGACATGCGTTCATTGCAGTTTGCTACTCCGCCTTTACACATTCTTGTTTAGAACACTATTATATTACCTATGACGTAGCATGCCCTACTTATTTGGGGCCCCTATACTAACACTAACACTAAGCAGAGGGCGACGAGGGCACTGTTGCAGTTTTTAAGGGCAACAGAATTGGACAAGCGGCTGTAGCCTGAACAGATGTTTATAGTGCTGCAAGTGTTACTGTGCTGTGCGGTGACAGTATGCGGTGACAGTGACCGACTGTGATTGTGTGTCTAAGCGCTTTCTTTTTTTACTTCTACTTTGTTATCACTTTACCTCCCCCTCCCCTCTTTCCCCAGTGTAGAGTAGCAAACCAGACTCCCCTCTGGCTAACCTCCCTGCCTTTCCCCTTTCCCCTGTATCTCTCAATACTAACACTAACATTAGTAAACTAGATAGAATAAAAAACAAACAGTGCGATTCGTCTACAATTTATGTGGCAGATCATCCGTCAGTACCCTAATAAGGAAAACTATTATTTCCATCAGTTGGCCGCCGAAATCGCATATGTTGCACTAAGTTCTAGCAGCTAACGAATGTATAATACAATATTGACACTTCGAACTTTTTCACTTGCCGAACTGGTTACGCTACAAGAAAACGACATTCTTGAAATATTAGAGTGCAGTTCTTAGGCGCAGGTTCCTGCGGCGAGCGTCGGCATCAGCGCAACCGAACGAACGAGCACAGCGAAAGATGAAAGCGAACACGGAGCGTAGCGGAAGGATGAAAGACGCGAGAAGGAAGGCAGAGAGGAGGGTGCAGCGCAACCAGGAGGCGGAAAGCGGAGGAGGGTATGGCGAAAATGGTGAGGAGGAAAGCGGAGTGCCAGCACGACCAGGCATGCGGCCAAGCAATTTGAGGCTATCCAAGGCACTAGACGGGCGATGAAGTCCGCACCGCTGGTGCATAATTCGATGCTATACTTTAATGCTCAGCAGTGATCAGTCTTGACAACGATCCTCGATGCATTTCAATATCAGTCATCGCCAGAGATCACCTGCTTCCAAGTCTTGTAGCAGTTGACTAGCTTCGAGTGTGCAGAATCGCCATCTTTCAAGGATCGTCGACCATCACTTGGCTTCCCTGCCGGCACAGCAACCCCCAAAAGAAACCAGGGATGCTCTATGCAGGAAGGCCCGAGTTCTGTAAAGTTCAGGCTCCTCGCGAGCTCTGGCGACGCCTTTAGATGAATGAGGTCATGGGATCAAGACATAAAATCCAACCTTCAGCACGCCTTCAGTTTCTATTGCTTAAATAGATATCGCTCTTACGTTATCATCACATCGGCATTACCTCATGGGCGGCCGAAAAAGGAGGAGTCCCGCGGTCAGAACGTCAGGGTCTTTTTTCATTTGTTTATCTTTCCATCCAGTCCATTGCCTGCACAAGTAAGTTATAAAAAAAGATGTATATTTTAATGTATTCGAAAAAAAAAGGTAGGGTTGGCGTGAAAATTGGCCCCGTCTGCACTGTTCGCATTCGACAGCAGATGTACAGATAACAGACACACCCGTGACGCACCCTATAAAGGCGTGGTAAGCGGTTTGCGTTGAGTGCGTAGACAAATAGGGGGACAGTCGCGGTATTGTGATACTGCGTCGACAACAATAAGCGGCGTTGGCGCTTATGGCAGGCTTCTGTTACCCATTGCCTGGGGGCAATGTGTTGATCAACGCATACACGAATGAAGTCGGATGGATTCAACGACCGGCTTACACACAGGGAACGTTGTCACGAATGTTCACCCGGGTAAAAGGACCTCTAGGGTGAACATACAGGACCATATCGAAATGGCTGGGGGCGCTTGGTGTGCTCCTGTAATCCAACGACTTGGAGGCCTTGGTATGGGACCGCATCCTTGTGAGAGAGTTCAATAACCGCGCTCTTAGGGCCAGGGCTCAGTTGCGCAGCCCTGTAATCCAGCCTACTGGAGGCCACAGCGCGGAAGTCGGTTCTGGTAAGTTGGCCCTGAACAAGTCTGACAACCATTCATGGTCCAGAGGTGCCTGAACGATGCGGATGGTGGCGTGTCCGTGTAATCAAGAATGGGTGGAGTCGTGGCCTCTGGACAAGAGCTCTCCTCACCTCCGAGGGGTGCGACACGGGCAACGTGCGGGTGGCCTCGGATGCTCGCATGTGTGTGTGTGTGTGTGTGTGTGTGTGTGTGTGTGTGTGTGTGTGTGTGTGTGTGTGTGTGTGTGTGTGTGTGTGTGTGTGTGGTGTGTGTGTGTGTGTGTGTGTGTGTGTGTGTGTGTGTGTGTGTGTGTGTGTGTGTGTGTGTGTGTGTGTGTGTGTGTGTGTGTTTTAATCTTTCTTTCTTCCTATGTCGCCAAGTATAGCCAAACAAATAGGCCTACCGGCCGGACACCCGCCGCGCAGTCTGTCCAAAACGACCCGCGCGCGTGCTCGTGGTCATCGCCAAGGTGAAGCTCGGCGGCGCGCGTGACAGTGGGGCATATGCCTGCAGGGAGCAGGGCCGTGTAAGTGTGCCAACAAGCGCCAACTCACCGCCCACGTTTGAGAGCCTGCGGGCACCTAGGTGCACAAAAGCATGTTGGCACGGCGACAAGGGCACGCGCCGCGGGCCTCTCCTTTGAATGAAGAGTAATGCCGCGGCTCGCCGAGTCTATTGGCGAGGTGTGCGTGCCATGGGAGGTGAAAACAAGAGCGCTGTAATGACCCGGCACGGCCCGCCTGCGGTGCCTACCAAAAGCGGAGGAAAGGGAGGGTGATTACGCTTTCATGCTCAGGCCTCGCTGGTTCAGACACTCGAGAACAGCCGGCGCAGTAGCGCACTCGCCTGCTTACGCTGTCTCACTAGACCGGCGGCGAGCGGCCGTGAAGTGTCCTTCCATGGCCTTTCACTCATGACTCTCGATCCACTCCTGCTAGGGAAGGCCACGCGCTGGCGGTGATAGTGGAGAACACTTAGCTGCTGGGAACTTACTGAATGAATAGGGAAACAGCTATTGCACAAGAATAGAGGAAAGTACTGTATATACTTTGCTGTGATATGAGGAAATGGATCTCGGTAATGCTAAAACTGACCTTACCCTCACAAGGAAAGGTAACTGAAAACGAAAAGGCAGAAGCCGGCTGCCGAGCATAAAAGAATAAAGAAGCGTCGCCCGCAGTTTACATTGCCTAAATGATTTCCCTTTTTTTCTTCTACATTGGAAACATGAAGGTTTGCTGCTATCGAAACGCATGCACTGTTTCTAGCAGGTGATTGATTGTTTCGATTGAGGTTGCCAGACGTTATTCCGGCTCCATGAGGGATGCCTTTTAGTTAGTGGCTTGAAAGGCTTTGTTAGCTCATCGTTGAAGCAGCAAATCTGCCCGCCAGCACTTTTCCTTTCTTAGTTGTACGTAACGCGACGTAGAAGGGAAATCAGCAAGAAAAACGCACTATGACTTCCAAGAAATTTTAAACAATATTAACATCAAAATTAGTGTCTGAAAACGTGTTTATTCTGAGAATAAAACATACATCGTGGTTCCTAGTTTTTTTATTTTATTTAAATCTCAGTCTAATAGGAGAGCATGTTTATGGTTATATTTTGCCTAACTTGGCCCTGGCCCCCTATACACAATTCATGTGGCATCAAAACATATTCTACAGATCAGTTCATGCAGCACTACACAGAATGTGCCACAAACTACTTGGCTTAAGATATGTACCAAGTAGTTTTTGAAGATGACATCAAAAATGGGCAAACTGATGGACAACAACATACAAATACTCAAAATGCAATTATATACAAGAAAGTACTGTCATCTCTCTACCAAATACAACACTAATTAGAAATATATGCATCAAATACACTGCATAAAGTAACAATGATTGCAAATTTATTTCGCAAAGCAACAGTTGCAAGAACACGAAGATTAAGTAAAGTGTGTTGGATATGGTAAACAAACTGTGAAAATTATATAAGCTTCAATGAAATTCTAAAGTAAATATAATAAACATAAAATAACAGGTGAATACATCTAATAAGCAGAAAATAGTAATATAGCATTTCATATCGCAAAAGCAGCCATCATGAATTAAGCAATATGCTATGGTAAAAAGACACAGTGATGCTTAGTCAACTTGCAACCATAGAAAACGAACGGCATTAGTGATAAGGAAGTGCTTGCAATTATTCTTCAAAACAGAAAGATTTTATCGAAATCAATTTGCTTTTCTACAATATTCACTATTTTCATCATCTGGTATTGTAAGGTTTGTCACCCATAGTTTGTTCGTGTAGCCCGCATTGCTCGCCAAGGCTATACTGATGGGGTACGCGGTTCAACTGTGAATGGGCGTGTCGTAAAGGCATTTTTGTAAGCCCGCTGTAATAGCTTGAAATAATAAACCTTACCGGCCCTCAGCATCTTGTATTCTGAAAAAAAAAAGGAAAGATGGCTGGCTTTGCAGGTATTGTGCATTTAATGTAATTTTGAAACATACGTCCTTTTAAGAATTAGCTTTCCACAGTTAGTTGACGTGGTTATTCCCCATATAAGGGATGCGTAGGAATAATTTGGCGTATTTTCTCGCTCTGTAGAAGCATGGTATGATGTTTTGAGAGGATGTGACTTATGTTAGGAGTTGATGGGCTGTATACTGGAGGATAAGATTAGTCCGTGAACCTGAGAAAGTTGGCTTGCTGTGCATAGGAGGGGGGGGGGGGGGGCGCATGACGAACAAGGTTGTCTGCTTTTTGAATCGCGTCGTTGATAACACAGGGAGTATTTCACTGCCGTAGTAAGTCGTTACGAAATGTTCACAATTCAATGCAAACTCCTCTTTTTTAGTGCATATCTGCTTGAACCGAAGAGCTTGGCAGTACTGGATTGCTGTTATACAATATTTTAGATGGCTAGTATGAAAATACAAACATTGGTGCCCATAGGTCAGTTTTCTTCAAACTGATGTTGGGACAAGCTTGTTATTGTGCGGACTTACATTAACATCCAGAAAGGTGATTGCGGAAGCCGAGTATGTATGAGAGAATGAGATGGTAGGATGGACTGCATTGAACTGTGAACTGAGAAGTGAACTTCAACGACTCCTCCTCACCTTGAGATCCGATTAGAAATACGCCGTCTATGAACTTTTTGTAAAACATTGGTTTTAGCGCGCAGCTTTCAAGAAAGTCTGATTTAATATGCCCATGTATATGTCGGAGGGATTAGGACCTATATTAGGGCCCATAGATGTTCCGTCGACATGCACGAAGCACTTTCCGATAAATTCATAATTATTTGGCTTTAATACCAATTTTAGTAGCGTGTGAAGTCTGTGACAGTCGAAGGGTTTCTCAAAGAATGACTCAGAAAACGCACGCACAACTAATCCGATGACATCCGCGTGTGGTATATTTGTATACCGGGATAAAACTGCAGCGTCCCCAAAAGACTGCCTGTGGGGATACATTGTTCAACTATTTCTGACAGGAAGTAAGCGGGGTCTTTTATGTAAGAAGCGAATGGAGGCGGAATTCCTCTAATTAGGTCATTTGCGTAGCTCTAAATTTTTTCTGTTATGGTTACAATGCGAGAGACAACGGGACAGCATGGATTAATTTCTTGATGTATCTTTAGTAGGAGATAAAACCTGCCTGGGGTAGGTCTTAGAGGAAGTAGGGACATGGCAGCGGTATCAGCAATCCTGTTTTCTTTTAAAAGGTCACGGATGGTTCTCCGAACGACTTCTTTAAGTACAGGAGGGAATCTGGCTCCGCCTGTTTGTAAAACACAGTATTCTCTAGCTGGGGGTCAGCTCCTTTCAGGTGGGCCCTGGTAGTCAAGATTACAACGGAGCCTCCTTTTTCCACGGGCTTTATAACTATGTCTGCGCTAAATCTGAGGTTTTGTACTGTCTTTTCTTCTTTAGCAAGTAGCAAGTAGGTGACGCCCCCTCGGACATAATCTTGGTTCACCCGCCAAGCTCGGCGGCCTGCTATAGCTCGGCAGGCAACAGTGGTCACCCGCACCACAATAAACACCGACGAGCACGGCAGCTCGCCGGTCAGTAATCTTTCAGCACCACCACGCTGAGAAGCCCTCCCTTGTTCACGACCCGGGGTGGATCGTGACACTGGCGACGAGGATGGGATCCTCGTGACTCTAGCGAAGAAGCTGGCGACGAGTACCTACGGAGCGTCCCACGCCGCCATGAGCGGCGAAACACCGCCCCCCGTTGTTGTCGCCATGCCGCTGTACGGAAGGCTCGAGCCGTTCGAGGGAGATGGGTCCGCCTGGCAAATTTACGAGGAGCAAGTCCACGTGTTCTTCCGGGCAAACGACACACCCGAGGCCAAACAGCGGGACATTTTCCTAGCCAGCTGCGGGACCGGCGTCTTCAGCCTCTTGCTCGACCTTCTGAAGCCAGCCACGCCGCACGTTAAGACGCTGGGTGAGCTGCTTGCCATACTGCGCTCGCATTTTAACCCAGCACCGTCCACACTCATGGAGCGTTTCCGCTTCAACAACCGGAGCCGCCGGGAAGGAGAGACCCTCGGACAATTCGTTGCTGCGCTACGAGGGTTAGCGAGTGCCTGCGCCTTCGGGGACCAACTGGACTCGCTGCTCCGGGACCGTTTCGTCTGCGGAATCAACAACCCCGCCATGCAGACGCGACTCCTGGAGCTTCCCGACCCGTCGCTGGACGACGCCGTGAAGGCAGCGCTGGCAATGGAAGCTGCCGCCAAGGACGCCGGCGAGATTTCCCGTGCGACTGGCTCACCGTCGGCGGAAGCGGCGGTCAACAAGTTCGCGACAAAGGGCAGTACCTGCGGTCGCTGTGGTGGTGCCCACTCCCCTTCACAGTGCCAGTTCTCTCAAGCACAATGCTTTACGTGCGGGAAAACTGGGCACCTGGCACGTGTATGCCGAAGTGGGAGGACGAACAGCAAGCAGCAGCCGGATTCAAGCCCAGGTACAACACAAGCCCGCGGCCAGGGTAGCCTTCGCAAGGGTACGCGGCGGAGGCATGCGGCAGCAAGCTCAAGCTCTTCCGCGGCCAGGCTCCACGTCGTGGCCGAGGACCCGCCGATTTTCGACATGTGGCACACAGGCTTTGTACCGTCGTCTGTGCCGCGATACATGCTGACCGTCGAAATATGCGGGCACCCCATTTCCATGGAGCTGGACACGGGGGCCAGCGTGTCTGTAATGGCCGGGAAGCTCTTCAAGCGGACTTTCCCCGGCGTGTCCGTCGAGGCTTCGGGCGTGATGCTGCGCAGCTACTCCGGGCAACTCTCCCAGGTCCAGGGTCAGGCACAGGTCAGCGTTCGCTTTGGCGACAGGGAGGCAACCCTTCCCCTTTACTTAACGAAGGGGTCGTCGCCGACGCTGCTGGGCCGAAACTGGATTCATGCACTGGGCGTTCGTCTGCCACAGTACCAGAAAGCCAGCCTGCATGTCGTGCAAGACGTCCCCAGCCTCCTGACCCAGTTCAAGTCCCTGTTCCAGCCAGGGGTGGGCACATTTGCCGGCACGACAGCTGGCATCTATGTACCTGAGGGAGCCCGGCCACGTTTTTTCAAGCCTCGCCCACTGCCGTTCGCCCTGAAGGACGGGGTTACCCAGGAGCTGCAACGGTTGCAGCGAGAGGGCATCCTGGTGCCCGTAAAGACATCTGAATGGGCCGCTCCCATCGTGCCAGTCCTCAAGCGAGATGGCAGTGTCAGAATCTGCGGGGATTTCAAAGTTACCATCAACCCCGTCGCTACCGTCGAGAAGTACCCGCTGCCCCGGATTGAAGATCTCTGGTCAGCATTGTCCGGTGGACAGAAGTTTACCAAGCTCGACCTCAGAGATGCTTACCAGCAGCTGGTGCTCCAGGATGCCTCCCGGAAGTATGTCACTATATCGACAACTTTGGGACTCTTTCAGTACACGCGCTTACCGTTTGGCGTGGCCTCAGCCCCAGCCATATTCCAGAGGGAGATGGACAACCTCTTCAGGGGCATGAGGCACGTGGCGGTGTACTTGGACGACATCCTGGTTACTGGCAGCGACGACGGGGACCACCTGCAGAACCTGCACAACGTCTTGGCACGACTACAGGACGCCGGCCTCAAGCTCAAGCTGGAAAAGTGTGTTTTCCTAGCCCCCAGCGTTGAGTACTTGGGACATATCATTTCCCAGGCAGGCCTAGCCCCGGCTCCCCACAAAGTTGATGCGGTGCTCAAGGCACCTAAGCCCCAGAACAAGAAGGAGCTTCAGAGCTACCTGGGCCTCATCAACTTCTACAGGAGTTTTCTGCCGAACCTGTCACAGCATCTACAGCCGCTCCATCTTCTGCTTCGAGATGGTCAGCAATGGGTCTGGAAGAAGGAGCAGGACCAGGCTTTCCAGCGCAGCAAGGAGCTAATCACCAAGGCTCCAGTGCTGGTGCATTTTGATCCTGCTAAGCCTGTAGTCCTTACCGTAGATGCGTCGCCGTACGGTGTGGGAGCCGTCCTGGCACACCGGGACAAAGATGGCCAGGAACACCCTGTGTCGTTTGCTTCCCGACGGCTTCATGCTGCAGAACAACGTTACAGCCAGCTGGACAAGGAAGGTTTGGCCCTCATGTTCGGTGTCGAACGCTTCCACCAGTACCTTTGGGGCCGGAAGTTCGAGGCGGTCACAGACCACAAGCCGCTGTTGGGGCTGCTGGGGCCTGACAAGGCAGTTCCTGTGCAGGCATCGCCTCGAGTAGTACGCTGGGCCTTGAGGCTGGCAGCTTACAGCTACCAGCTGGTTTACCGTCCGGGAAAGGACCTGGGACCTGCTGATGCCTTGAGCCGCCTGCCCCTGCCAGAGGTGCCTGATGCTGTTCCAGAACCTGCTGAAGTGTTCATGCTGGAACACGCGTACCCGGAGGTGCTCTCCAGATCTGCGGTATCTCAAGCGACCAGCCGGGACCCAGTCCTGTCTCAGGTGGTCAAGGCGGTGTCCCGTGGAGAGGAATTGCTGCAGCAGGCCTATAGCCACAAGGCCACTGAGCTGAGCTTGCAGCAGGGCTGCCTACTGTGGGGTTCGAGGGTGGTGATCCCACAAAGTCTCCGGTCCAGGGTTCTGCAGTTGCTGCACGCGGGTCATCCAGGGATAGAGAAGACTAAGATGGTGGCCCGGTCCCATGTTTGGTGGCCTGGCCTGGACCAAGACATCGCGCATTTGGTGCTGAGCTGCCAAATCTGCCAGGAGAATCAGCGAGCCTCGCGTCGTGTGGAAATCACCCCCTGGCCGTTTCCACAGAGACCCTGGTCCCGCCTACATGTGGATTTTGGGGGACCCTTCAAGGGCCATTACTTCCTGGTGGTGGTGGACGCCTTTACAAAGTGGGTAGAGGTTATACCCGTCACCACCCCATCAGCAGGCGCGACCATTGCAGTGCTACGACAGGTCTTCGCCGCCCAGGGGTTGCCAGATGTCATCGTGTCCGACAATGGTCCTGCTTTCGCCAGCGCAGAGTACCTGGCCTGGCTGACAAAAAACGGAATCCGCCGGATGATGGTTCCACCGTACCACCCTGCTTCAAATGGTGCAGCCGAGCGGGTGGTGCAAACCATCAAAGACAAGCTCAAGAAGAGCCAGACTGGGGATTTCCGGACGCAGATTGCTCGGATACTATTCCAGTACCGAACCACACCTCACGATGTCACTGGCCGTGCCCCCTGTGAGCTCCTGCTGGGTCGGATGGTCAAGACACCCTTGCACGTCTTGCATCCGGACCTCCGATCCACAGTGCTTTTGAAGCAGCTGAAGCAGAAGCTGGCTGCTGACCAAGGATGCCGTCCCGGGCCTTTGCCAGAGTCGGGAGCTCCAGTTTTCGCCAGGAACTTCCGTCCTGGCTCACCCTGGTCTGCCGGACAGGTGGTGTTTCCTGCCAGCGCCTCATCGCTGCTCGTCCGCATGCCAGACGGGGCCATGTGGCATAGACACGCCGACCATGTCAGACCTCGCCTCGGGACCTGGCCAGCACCCTCGACTGCCACTGAGTTCCAGCCCGCAGGAGGACTAGCGGCAGCACCAGTCGCTTCTAGCGGAGTACCACCTACCTCGGAGGCGGCAACCGTAGCCAGTGGTGCGGCACCCGTTGGACCGGTGTCTAGCTCGGCACCACTCGCAAGGCCGACCACTACGGACCCCCCGGATGGAGCAAGGCTGGCTCAGGCAGCACCCGGCGTTGCCACACCCGACCCGTCAACACCGGTGCCCAGGCGGAGTACTCGACGGCGGAGGCCACCAGACCGTTACTCGCCTGGGTAGCAGGCACTGTCGACCCAGCTAGGGTGGAGGCGGAGCCTCATAGTGTGAACTTGGACGTTTGTTTCACGAGTTTAACTTGAACTTGGACGTTGTTGAACTTGGACATTTGTTTGAACTTGGAGGTTTGTGTTTTTTATTTTAACAAACAAACTGGGGGTGAGGGGTTGTAGCAAGTAGGTGACGCCCCCTCGGACATAATCTTGGTTCACCCGCCAAGCTCGGCGGCCTGCTATAGCTCGGCAGGCAACAGTGGTCACCCGCACCACAATAAACACCGACGAGCACGGCAGCTCGCCGGTCAGTAATCTTTCAGCACCACCACGCTGAGAAGCCCTCCCTTGTTCACGACCCGGGGTGGATCGTGACAGTTTTGTACTGTCTTTTCTTCTTTAGCGAGGTTTCTGTTGAAGGACTGTTGCTTTCTAATGTCCGAGATTAAACCCTGCTTAACCGCCTTTATGTGTATGTCGTGGTATTTGTCGCGTTGCGGTGGGGGAGGGGGTCCAACGCCTGGCTGGCGACAGCTGCGGGCATTGGAGTGGAGGCTAATCTGTGTTATGAGAGAACTAGCGAAGTCTTCTACAACGGGAAAAGTTGTCCAAATTTTTGTACAGTTGGATCTCGTTCGAATACCCGGTGGGAGGAGAAATATTTAGACCTTTGGACAATATACGTCACTCAACATCAGAAAGATTCACATTGGACAGATTAAATTTAGTTTGTTTGTGTGCCCTACATGAACAAATGCTGCTGCTAAACCAGCGTTTGTAATCCTGACTATCACTGAGGAGAGCGGGGACGTTATTGCCATTGGAGTTTCTTTTCTTTCGAAATGGCTAGCTGGTATAGTTTTTTCAATGAGTATTTTTTTGCAATAAGACAATATTCCTCTCC